>NC_092171.1:38600949-38680949 GCF_045791955.1 Oncorhynchus clarkii lewisi | reverse complement strand
CGATCTTAGTCCTGTATTGGCGCTTTGCCTGTTTGATGGTTCGTCGTAGGGCATAGCGGGATTTATAAGGGACACCAATAATAAGAAGAGACTTGCTTGTCCTTTAGTCTGGAGTCCAAATTGAACATTTTTGGTTCCAACCGCCTTGTCTTTGTGCGATTCGGTGTGTGTGAACGGATGATCTCTGCATGTGTATTTCCCACCATAAAGCATGGAGGAGTAGGTGATATGGCTGCCACAGCATTCTGAGGTGATACGTCATCCCATCTGGTTTGGGCTCAGTGGGACTATCATTTGTTTTTCAACAGGACAATGATCCAACAAACCTCGAGGCTGTGTATGCTATTTTACCATGAAGGGGAGTGATGGAGTGCTGCATCAGATGACATGGCCTCCACAATCGCCCGACCTCAACCAAATTGAGATGGTTTGGGATGAGTTTGACACCAGAGTAAAGGAAAAGCAGCCAACAAGTGCTCAGCATATGTGGGAACTCCTTCAAGACTGTTGGAAAAGCATTCCAGGTGACGCTGGTTGAGAGAATGCCTAGAGTGTGCAAATCTGTCATCAAGGCAAAGGGTGGCTGGCTTTGAAGAATCTCAAATATAGGGCTCAAAACAGATGGGGCAAAGAGCAAAGGACAGGTGAGTCAAATAATAATACGTTCCACGGGAGTCTCCCATTATTGCCTTTAGATCCAACTTAAATAAAAACAGTATTGAGACCCACCAACGGTTCTGGAATATGATAGAGTCAGACGCTGGCATTCTCATCCGAGTGTCTCTCTCTGAAAATGTGGAGGATGTCAGGCAGTTTGAAAGTCTAGAAAACATATATGTATCTCTTTTATATGTTTATTATAATAAATGTAATTTAGCAGACACTTTAAAAAAAATAAAATATCCAAAGACACTTACAGTCATCCATTTTTTATGAATGCGTTTTCCCAGGAATCGAACCCACTGTCTCGGCTTTGAGCTACAACTGAGCTACATTTTTGGACACAAATACAGTGAGTACGCCAAACATTAGGAACACCTTCCTGATAATTGAGCTGTACCCGCCCAACCTTTTTCCCCTCAGAACAGCCTCAATTCGTCAGGTCATGGTGTTGAAAGAGTGCCACAGGAATACTGACCCACTTTGACTCCAAACATTTCCAAAGTTGTGTCAACTTGTCTGGATGTCCTTTCAGTGGTGGGACATTCCTGATACACACAGGAAACTGTTGAGCGGGAAAATCCAGTAGCGTTGAAGTTTTTGACACAAAAACATGGTGCACCTGGCACCTTCTACCATAACCCTGTTCAAAGGCAATTCAATATTTTGTCTTGCCCGTTCACCCTCTGAATGGCACACATACACAATACATGTCTCAATTGTCTCAATGCTCAAACGTCCTTCTTTAAACCTGTCTTCGTCCCTTCATCTACACTGATTGAAGTGGATTTAATAAGTGACATCGATAAAGGATCATATCTTTCACCTGAATTCACCTGGTCAGTCTATGTCATGGAAAGAGTTCTTCATGTTTTGTTCACTCAGTATATATTAATGGAGATAAGCTTACACATCCCAGTTTGTCAACCACATTTTCATTTTCAGTATGAAGTGAGTTATTAGCAACTTTTCCACATTCCACTGATGTTTGGGAAGTGGCATGTCTATCCCGTCTTGGAGGGTATACTGAAACACTGTGCAACACACACGTGTGCAAATATGACCACTCAACCACCTACCGACGTTCTAACCCATTGTGTTACATCTAAAGTGTGAAGTAGCCTAACCCAGTCTCTACCAAACACAAACACACCCATGCCACAGCATGTTCAGTGAGTGAGAAGTAATGCCTTCACTGCTGTGTCTCCCAGTCTACGGCTTAAATGGTGCGCCGTGGTGGTGCTGAGGAGAGGAGAGACCAGGAGAGGGCGGGCTGTGTGTGAACATCCCGTGACCGGCAGCCAGTCTCACCGAGCTAGCGCGCCGCTCTTGTGATGCACTGTGGCGGAGACCGACAGGAGAGGAACGGAGGAACGGACATTCAGGTATAGCCCCAGTTTAACGGCTATTACAGTGTCTGAAGTCTCGTTCTCATCGGCCTGGTTTTTGTTCAGTCTACTCTGCATTTTACCGAACCCGGATTTAAACGTTATTGGAGTTTATTGTCGGATTGTTATGTTTTGGATATTATCTCATAACTAAGGTCAGTGGTGCTCTCTATTCGAATGCCAAAGGGCTCTTGTCATTACTAACGAAGCATTCCAAATAGTTCTAATCGTTCGTTAGGAACGAATAGACTAATATTTGGGTTGGAATGGGGATGTGTGGTTAACATTTTCAACATGATTGTAGTTTCGGCTGTTGACAGTCTACTGAAAGTTGGACGTTGAGAGAGTCGGCATGTTGTCAAATCTACCGATTCAAAAGTAGGTACTGCAATAAGCTATATTATCAATCGACCGGAAACACAAGACTATGAATGATATCGACGCTAAAGCGAATAAGGTCGCTCTACCTGCTGCAGGGTGGCTTATGGGTATGAAGTGGGGAATTCCGGTCATATCGGCTTGCTCCCCATTCCGCGTTCAAGAAGTCCAGTGTGACAAGCATGGACAAGCCCCCAGGACGGATCGAATTATGATCACATCGCTCAGCTCGTGGCCACTGGCACTTTCCGGTCCCATATGCAATATTAATAATCTGAAAAATGTATCTTTATCAAAAACAGAGCGTTAGGGCATTATAAAGGGTATAAGCGACGCTAAATTAACGTTTGCTTTCTACAACTCTCGTTCTCACCTTCAAAGTAGTATTGAAAAATTGATACCCGTGTCAGTGTTTTGCGGGTGTCAGTGTCTTACGGGTGTCAGTGTTTTACGACTGTCAGCGTGCACCGGGTAATGTAAAATGTCAATGACGGTTCAGAGTAAACACAGCCATTCTACGCATAACCGGTTTGGTTGGCATAACAACACATATATCCATGAAACTAAGTTTAGGAATATATATTCTGGTTTGATAGTGTAAGCTAAAACAGACATGAAATGCTGCTTTAACATTTGATATGGGGACATGACCTTCTACGTTCCAATGATAGCCCTTCGCTGCAGACACCTTAGACATTTGGGATTCACACTTTTCAATATAAAATCGTATTCTTTACTTGCACATTTTAACGAAATAGACTCATTTAGAAAATATCTACGAGAAGAACGCGTTGTCTCCATATCAACATTTTTTTTTTACAGACATAGTTGTTCATTTGTAGCTATTACATATGATAAAACATGACATACAACCTGAAACAATTATATAAACACGTTAGAGTAAAATATTTATTGTCGCGTGAGTCTGTAGTTGGAGTGTAAAGATAACGCAGGAAAACAATGTTGTTTTTTTTTGGCGTGGTTGAATTTGTTCGGTATGAAATCCAAAATCAGCTGGTGAGCTCTGTAGAGCACTGAGGGAGGGTGTTTTTGGAGTGCTGGTGAGCTACAGTACATGCTGGTGTTTTTTTGTCAGGTCGATTTTGATATAATCAATGTCTAACAGTTTTTATATATATATTTTTTTTTAAAGACTAAAGGAATTATCACTAGTCATATAATACCCATGGATCTAGTCTCTGCATGTTTTATGTTACGTCATGCATTTACTTATTATTATTCTTTTTTACATCGTTTCGTGTTTTAAATCATAAATAGGAAGATATGTGGCCTAATGTGTAAAAAGGCTTCGATAAATGTCTGTAATAATAATAATAATAATAATAATAATAATAATAATAATGTAAGATATGAAAATATTTTGGTTAAAATTGTCACATTTTAAACCTAACGGTTTTTTTTCCAATAAAGGTTTGCTCAGCATCTTCACCAGACATGGTGAAATAAAACACTGCAATTTGACAGCAAAAGGGGCGACGTGTGTAGTTTATCATTGTGCCACACATTCAATGTGTCGGATTTACAGTGTTAATAGGCTTAGTGAATACATCAGAATGCAGGGAAACTCCTAATCAGGTTTTTTCAACGTACAGACATATGGACGTGACCCCTATGAAACGTCTCTCTCTCACACGGCAAGGCCTAAAAGCTAGCAGCTATGCTCTCCATTAGAATAATCCTTCGAAATACAGATAACTGATTCTAGCTAGCTATGTATAATTTATTTGGTACATTATTTGGTACAAATCATGATTCATAATCTGAAAAATATAGATATATATTTCATCCAGCTGTTTTTTTTTCTCTCACAAAATACATCATATTTTGTTTGAAACGGTAATGTTTTTCTTGGATATTATTCCACTAATATTAGACCTAAATGCCTGCAAAAAATAAAATATTATAGCCCAATATACAACGAAAACGTTTTGTTATTCAATCATTTCAAGAAAATAAATAGACCCTATTCGAGTAGAAAATGTCAATGAAATGTCTGAGTGGTTTTTGCAGTCGTGTAAACCATACTGATTCTCTGCCCTGGTTATCTGTGGTGGTGGGAGTTAGCGGTAGTGGCTGCAGGGCGCACGGCTGGGGTTGGTGCGAGGTACAATTTGGCTGTCCTGCTTTCTGGGCTCTAGTTGGCAAACGATTAAGTCCTCTGACAAATCAACCGAACACGGCCAAAGGGTTCTCAATGTAACGTTAATCCGTATGGGCGGGGAGAGGGAACACTCGCAATATTACTGAGGATGCTCTTTAAAAAAAAAAATCTGTCATTTCTATATGGATAAAAAAAACACAATTGTTTTGATGTTCTTTTTCTTGTCGGATGATTATAAAATACTTTCGGCAGATACAAAAAAACTGTTAGCCTATTATATTGTTTTTGTTGAGGACGTCACAATCACACGCATTTTTAATGCAGATCAAAGCAACAACAACAACAAAAAACATTTAAAGGCGTGATTAAAGATAACAGGGGGGGGGGGGGGGTAAATTATCTCTGTTTTTATCAATTTGGTCATGCCCTTTCTAAATCAAACGAGGTCCAACAGCTCACAGTAATTGTATGTTTCTGAGAAAGGTGCTGCAATTTACTCTGACTGACCCCGTGTAGGCCCGTGTGGTGAGTATGTGTTTGTGTGTGTGTGCGCGCGAGCGTGCGTGCGTGCGTGTTGACGCGTGTGCGTGTGTGTTTAAAATGACAGAATCAAAATTCAGGGTGAAAGAGATGAACCTATAATAAATATAAAGCATCAGTAATAATAAAAAAACACACAGACCTACATATCAAACAAACATAATAATAATAACACAATATCCATTTATAATAATTACATTTTTTAGTTCTACTGTTGTGAAATGAAAGATGTGTGTATTATACACTAGTGGGTACAAAACATCAAAATCCACTTCAATCAGTGTAGATGAAGGGGAGGAGACAGGGTTAAAAAAAAACATTTTAAAGCCTCGAGACAATTGAGACGTGGATTGTGTGTGTGTGTGCCGTTCAGAGAGTGAATGGTCAGAGACAACATATTGAAGTGCCTTTGAACAGGGTTATGGTAGTAGGTGCCAGGCACGCTGGGTTTTTTGTGTGTCAAGAACTGCAACGCTCCTGGATTTTTCAAGCTCAACAGTTTCCTGTGTGTATCAAGAATGGTCCACAACCCAAAGGACATCCAGCCAACTTGACACAACTGTGGGAAGCATTGGAGTCAACATAAGCCAGCACCTCGTAGAGTCCATGGCCTGAAGGAATTTAACCTATTCTGATGGCAAAAAGAGGTGGGGTGCAACTCAATATTAGGAAGGTGTTCTACATGTTTTGTAGGGTGTATACTGAGTCTATCCCCAGATGTTGCTACGGAGTATCCTGGGTCTATCCCCAGATGTTGCTACGGAGTATACTGAGTCTATCCCCAGACTTTCTATGGTGTATACTGGGTCTATCCCCAGATGTTGCTACGGAGTATCCTGGGTCTATCCCCAGATGTTGCTACGGAGTATACTGAGTCTATCCCCAGACTTTCTATGGTGTATACTGGGTCTATCCCCAGATGTTGCTACGGAGTATACTGGGTCTATCCCCAGACGTTGCTACGGAGTATACTGGGTCTATCCCCAGACGTTGAGACAGAGTATACTGGGTCTATCCCCAGACGTTGCTACGGAGTATACTGGGTCTATCCCCAGACGTTGCTACGGAGTATACTGGGTCTATCCCCAGACGTTGCTACGGAGTATACTGGGTCTATCCCCAGACGTTGAGACAGAGTATACTGGGTCTATCCCCAGATGTTGCTACTGAGTATACTGGGTCTATCTGTAGATATATTAGCAGCATTATTTTTATGACTGTATATTTATGTAGACAGGCATTAGTTGTAACAGTATGTTTGTGTAGCAGATATGGCTTATTGCTGGTAACTGTGTGTGTGTGTGTGTGTGTGTGTGTGTGTGTGTGTGTGTGTGTGTGTGTGTGTGTGTTAGAGTGCAGTGATGTAAAGTCAGAAAGGGCTTGTCTGGGATGCAGGCCTTGGTTGACCACATAGTGATGGTAGCAGCGTAGCAGTCTGTCCGTTTGTGTGTAAGTGTCTAGCAGTGTCTGTCTGTCTCAGTGTCTGTCCGTCTCAGTGTCTGTCCGTCTCAGTGTCTGTGTGTCTCAGTGTCTGTGTGTCTCAGTGTCTGTCTGTCTCAGTATCTGTCTGCCTGCCTGCCTGTCTGCCTGCCTGCCTGCCTGCCTGCCTGCCTGTCTGTCTGTCTGTCTGTCTGTCTGTCTGTCTGTGTGTCTGTCTCAGTGTCTGTCTGTCTCAGTGTCTGTCTGTCTCAGTGTCTTTCTGTCTCAGTGTGTGTCTGTCTCAGTGTGTGTCTGTCTCAGTGTCTGTCCGTCTCAGTGTGTGTTCGTCTCAGTGTGTGTCCATCTCAGTGTCTGTCTGTCTCAGTGTCTGTGTGTCTCAGTGTCTGTGTGTCTCAGTGTCTGTCTGTCTCAGTATCTGTCTGCCTGCCTGCCTGCCTGCCTGCCTGCCTGTCTGTCTGTCTGTCTGTCTGTCTGTCTGTCTGTCTGTCTGTCTGGAGCTGGTAGAAAATACAGTCTGTAGATCATTGTTCTCTTTTAGATCTTAACTGTAACAGGTGTATGCAACATGGTGGGGGGCGTGGCTTACACCCAGTCAATGCTTTAGTATTAGTGATTTATTTAGCCTGTTTGGCTGTGTGCCTGTTTGGCTGTGTGCCTTTTTGGCTGTGTGCCTGTGTGCCTGTGTGCCTGTTTGGCTGTGTTCCTGTGTGCCGGTTTGGCTGTGTGCCTGTTTGGCTGTTTGGCTGTGTGCCTGTTTGGCTGAGTGCCTGTTTGGCTGTGTGCCTGTTTGGCTCTGTGCCTGTTTGGCTGTGTGCCTGTGTGCCTGTGTGCCTGTTTGGCTGTGTGCCTGTTTGGCTGTGTGCCTGTTTGGCTGTGTGCCTGTGTGCCTGTTTGGCTGTGTGCCTGTGTGCCTGTTTGCCTGTGTACCTGTTTGGCTGTGTGCCTGTGTGGATGTGTGCCTGTGTGCCTGTTTGGCTGTGTGCCTGTGTCCCTGTGTGGCTCTGTGGCTGTGTGGCTGTTTGGCTGTGTGGCTGTTTGGCTGTGTGCCTGTGTCCCTGTGTGGCTCTGTGGCTGTGTGGCTGTTTGCCTGTGTGCCTGTTTGGCTGTGTGCCTGTGTCCCTGTGTGGCTCTGTGGCTGTGTGGCTGTGTTCCTGTGTGGCTCTGTGGCTGTGTGGCTGTTTGGCTGTGTGGCTGTTTGGCTGTGTGGCTGTTTGGCTGTTTGGCTGTGTGGCTGTGTGCCAAATTTGAATATGTGTATTATTGGGTTTGTATGTTTTTGTTCAAATACTAGACAAATAAAAAATGACTACAAAAAAAATGACTACAGAACAAATGACTACAGAAAAACTACATTTCCATTTATTTTCTTCCCTTCCCTTCTTCCCTCCATTCCTGGTTCCTTTCCTTCTTCCTTCCATTCCTGGTTCCTTCCCTTCTTCCCTCCATTCCTGGTTCCTTTCCTTCTTCCTTCCATTCCTGGTTCCTTCCCTTCTTCCCTCCATTCCTGGTTCCTTCCCTTCTTCCCTCCATTCCTGGTTCCTTTCCTTCTTCCTTCCATTCCTGGTTCCTTCCCTTCTTCCCTCCATTCCTGGTTCCTTTCCTTCTTCCCTCCATTCCTGGTTCCTTCCCTTCTTCCCTCCATTCCTGGTTCCTTCTCTTCACCCCTCAATTCCTGGCTCCTTCCCTTCTTCCCTCCATTCCTGGGTCCTCCCCTTCTTCCCTCCATTCCTGGTTCCTTCTCTTCTTCCCTCCATTCCTGGTTCCTTCTCTTCTTCCCTCCATTCCTGGTTCCTTCCCTTCTTCCCTCCATTCCTGGTTCCTTTCCTTCTTCCTTCCATTCCTGGTCCCTTCCCTTCTTCCCTCCATTCCTGGTTCCTTCCCTTCTTCCCTCCATTCCTGGTTCCTTTCCTTCTTCCCTCCATTCCTGGTTCCTTCCCTTCTTCCCTCCATTCCTGGTTCCTTCTCTTCATCCCTCAATTCCTGGCTCCTTCCCTTCTTCCCTCTATTCCTGGGTCCTCCCCTTCTTCCCTCCATTCCTGGTTCCTTCTCTTCTTCCCTCCATTCCTGGTTCTTCTGTTCATTCCTGGTTCCTTCTCTTCTTCCCTCCATTCCTGGTTCCTTCTCTTCTTCCCTCCATTCCTGGTTCCTTTCCTTGTTCCCTCCATTGCAGGTTGCTTCACTTATTTCTCAGTGTAATGGCTGATGTTGGACACAAGATTGTCTGTGTCTGCTTCTCTCTCTCCCTCCCTCTTTTCCTTTGCTCATAACTGAAACTACATTTTACAGGTGAGAACAATTTAACGGGAACCTTGCTTTCGTCCTAGAAACTGTGTCCTAGAGACTGTCCTCCTTGAGAATGTCCTAATAGAGACCGTGTCCTCCTTGAGAATGTCCTAATAGAGATCGTGTCCTGCTAGAGACTGTCCTAATAGAGACGTGTCCGCCTAGAGGCCGTGTCCTCCTAGAGGCCGTGTCCTCCTAGAGAATGTCCTAATAGAGACCGTGTCCTCCTAGAGGCCGTGTCCTACTTGAGAATGTCCTAATAGAGACCATGTCCTTCTTGAGAATGTCCTAATAGAGAACGTGTCCTCCTTGAGAATGTCCTAATAGAGATTGTGTCATCCTAGAGACTGTCCTAGTAGAGACCTTGTCCTCCTAGAGGCCTTGTCCTCCTAGAGGCATTGTCCTCCTAGAGATCGTGTCATCCTAGAGACTGTCCTCCTAGAGACCTTGTCCTTCTAGAGACTGTACTCCTTTAGAATGTCCTAATAGAGATTGTGTCATCCTAGAGACTGTCCTCATAGAGACTGTCCTCCTAGAGACTGTCCTCCTTGAGAATGTCCTAATAGAGACTGTGTCCTCCTAGAGACTGTCCTCCTTGAGAATGTCCTAATAGAGATTGTGTCATCCTAGAGACTGTCCTCCTAGAGACCATGTCCTCCTAGAGACTGTCCTCCTTGAGAATGTCCTAATAGAGACCGTCCTCCTTGAGAATGTCCTAATAGAGATTGTGTCCTCCTTGAGAATGTCCTAATAGAGATTGTTCCTCCTAGAGACCGTGTCCTCCTAGAGACTGTCCTCCTTGAGAATGTCCTAATAGAGATAGTGTCATCCTAGAGACTGTCCTCCTAGAGACTGTCCTCCTTGAGAATGTCCTAATAGAGATTGTGTCCTCCTAGAGACCGTGTCCTCCTAGAGACCGTGTCCTCCTAGAGACCGTGTCCTCCTAGAGACTGTCCTTCTAGAGACTGTCCTCCTTGAGAATGTCCTAATAGAGATCGTGTCATCCTAGAGACTGTCCTTGTTGAGACCTTGTCCTCCTAGAGGCCATGTCCTCCTAGAGACTGTCCTCCTAGAGGCCTTGTCCTCCTAGAGACTGTCCTCCTTGAGAATGTCCTAATTGAGATCGTGTCATCCTAGAGACTGTCCTCCTAGAGACTGTCCTCCTTGAGAATGTCCTCCTTGAGCATGTCCTAATAGAGATTGTGTCATCCTAGAGACTGTCCTCCTAGAGTCTGTCCTCCTAGAGACTGTGTCCTCCTAGAGACTGTCCTTCTAGAGACCGTGTCCTCCTAGAGACTGTCCTCCTAGAGACTGTCGTTCTAGAGGCCGTGTACTCCTAGAGATCGTGTCCTCCTAGAGACTGTCCTCCTAGAGACTGTCGTCCTAGAGCCAGTGTCCTCCTAGACACCATTTCCTCCTAGAGACTGTCCTCCTAGAGGCCGTGTCCTCCTAGAGGCCGTGTCCTCCTAGAGACTGTCCTCCTAGAGACCGTGTCCTCCTAGAGACTGTCCTCCTAGAGACCGTGTCCTCCTAGAGATCGTGTCCTAATAGAGATTGTGTCACCCTAGAGACTGTCCTCCTAGAGACCGTGTCCTCCTAGAGACTGTTCTCCTAGAGGCCGTGTCCTCCTAGAGGCCGTGTCCTCCTAGAGGCCGTCCTCCTAGAGGCCGTGTCCTCCTAGAGACTGTCCTCCTAGAGATCGTGTCCTCCTAGAGACTGTCCTCCTAGAGATTGTGTCCTCCTAGAGACTGTCCTCCTAGAGACCGTCCTCCTAGAGACTGTCCTCCTAGAGACCGTGTCCTCCTAGAGACTGTCCTCCTAGAGACGGTCCTCCTAGAGACCGTGTCCTCCTAGAGACTGTCCACCTAGAGACCGTGTCCTCCTAGAGACTGTCCTTCTAGAGACTGTGTCCTCCTAGAGACTGTCCTCCTAGAGACCGTGTCCTCCTAGAGACGGTGTCCTCCTAGAGACTGTCCTCCTAGAGACTGTCCTCCTAGAGACTGTGTCGTCCTAGAGACCGTGTCCTCCTAGAGACTGTCCTCCTAGAGACCGTGTCCTCCTAGAGACTGTCCTCCTAGAGACTGTCCTCCTAGAGACCGTGTCCTCCTAGAGACTGTCCTTCTAGAGACTGTGTCCTCCTAGAGACTGTCCTCCTAGAGACCATGTCCTCCTAGAGACCGTGTCCTCCTAGAGACTGTCCTCCTAGAGATCGTGTCATCCTAGTGACCGTGTCCTCCTAGTGACCGTGTCCTCCGAGTGACCGTGTCCTCTGTCGGAGAGGATGCATGAGTGGGTCAGGTGGAACATTTTCTCCATCATATCAGCTGACTGCCATGGAGGACATTTTGTTGCAGTGTCTAGAGTGTGTAATCAAGGTAGCACCTGCAGTATTGTGTCAGTGAGCTGTGTCTGCATGACAGTGAGGGCCAATGAAGAGTCAGATCTTATTAACATGACTCTCTCAGATTCTCTCTCCTCTCTCCTTCCTCTCCTCCCTCTCCTCTCTCTCCTCCCTCTCCTCTCTCTCCTCTCTCCTTCCTCTCCTCTCTCCTTCCTCTCCTCTCACCTTCCTCTCCTCTCTCTCCTCTCTCCTTCCTCTCCTCTCGCCTTCCTCTCCTCTCTCCTTCCTCTCCTCCCTCCTTCCTCTCCTCTCTCCTTCCTCTCCTCTCGCCTTCCTCTCCTCTCTCTCCTCTCTCCTTCCTCTCGCCTTCCTCTCCTCTCCTTCCTCTCCTCTCTCCTTCCTCTCCTCTCGCCTTCCTCTCCTCTCTCCTCTCTCTCCTCAATTCCCTCTCTCTCCTCTCTCATCTCTCTCCTTCCTCTCCTTCCTCTATCCCCTCCTCTCCCTCTCCTCTCTCTCCTCCCTCTCCCCTCTCTCCTCCCTCTGTCCCCTCTCCTTCCTCTCTTCCCTCTATCCCCTCTCCTCCCTCTCCTCTCCTCTCCTCTCCTCTCCTCTCCTCTTCTCTCCTCTCCTCTCCTCTCCTCTCCTCTCCTCTCCTCTCCTCTCCTCTCTCTCCTTCCTCTCCTTCATCTATCCCCTCCCCTCCCTCTCATCCCTCTCTCCTCTCTCCTCTCTCTCCTCTCTCTCCTCCCTCTCTCCTCTCTCCTCTCTCTCCTCTCTCTCCTCCCTCTCCTCTCTCCTCCCTCTGTCCCTCTCCTTCCTCTCTTCCCTCTATCCCATCTCCTTCCTCTCCTCTCCTCTCCTCTCCTCTCCTCTCCTCTCCTCTCCTCTCCTCTCCTCTCCTCTCCTCTCCTCTCCTCTCCTCTCCTCTCTCCTCCCTCTGTCCCTCTCCTTCCTCTCTTCCCTCTATCCCATCTCCTTCCTCTCTTTTCTCTATCCCCTCTCTTCCCTCTCTTCCCTCTATCCCCTCTCCTCCCTATGTCTCCTCTCCTCTCCTCTCCTCTCCTCTCCTCTCCTCTCCTCTCCTCTCCTCTCCTCTCCTCTCCTCCCTTTCCTTCCTCTCCTCCCTCTCCTCCCTCACATCCCTACATTGATTATTGTTTTCTAATGGTCCAACTGCCTTTGTCCTTGTCTGTCTTCCCTGTGGGGAGCGGCAGACTCCTATGGTCCATTTAAACCCTGATCATCCACCTCTCGGGACACACACACACACTCACACACACTCACTCACGCACAAATACGCACGCACGCACGCACACACACTCACACACACACACTCACGCACAAACACGCACGCACACACACTCACACACAGACACACGCACACACACACACACACAGAGAGAGACACACACACACACTCACATGCATACACACACAACAGAGATAAAGTGTGTGGGATAGTGCCAGTGTGAAGTTTATGATAAGTTAACCCTATATATCCCTCTTCAGTGTGTTACCGGTCCAGTGGGTCCATTTTGACTGCTGGGGCCTTTGTCCTGTGGTCCAACCCTACTGGGTGGAAGCCAAGCTTTCTATGTGTGTGTTGCTGGTGAGTGAGTTCTACTGTAGATATCTCCTCTGAGAAAGGTACAGGATTGACATTTAAAACTCAGACGACACCCGCTTCTGTCAACATTTATGTACGGTCTGAATCATTTTAAAGCTAGATATTTTGTTCAACAACTCAACTACTACGTCTCCTTAGACACGCTGATGGCCCAAAATTGGCTTGTCCTTACATTATTACAGTGTCATGGAGCAGCGTATCCCAGCGATGTCAGCAGGGTTCTGACTGTGTGAGTCTTTGATATGTCAGCAGGGTTCTGACTGTGTGAGTGTTTGATATGTCAGCAGGGTTCTGACTGTGTGAGTGTCTGTTATGTCAGCAGGGTTCTGACTGTGTGAGTGTCTGATATGTCAGCAGGGTTCTGACTGTGTGAGTGTCTGATATGTCAGCAGGGTTCTGACTGTGTGAGTGTTTGATATGTCAGCAGGGTTCTGACTGTGTGAGTGTCTGATATGTCAGCAGGGTTCTGACTGTGTGAGTGTCTGTTATGTCAGCAGGGTTCGGACTGTGTGAGTGTTAAATATGTCAGCAGGGTTCTGACTGTGTGAGTGTCTGTTATGTCAGCAGGGTTCTGACTGTGTGAGTGTTTAATATGTCAGCAGCGTTCTGACTGTGTGAGTGTCTGTTATGTCAGCAGGGTTCTGACTGTGTGAGTGTCTGTTATGTCAGCAGGGTTCTGACTGTGTGATTGTTTAATATGTCAGCAGCGTTCTGACTGTGTGAGTGTCTGTTATGTCAGCAAGGTTCTGACTGTGTGAGTGTCTGTTATGTCAGCAGGGTTCTGACTGTGTGAGTGTCTGATATGTCAGCAGGGTTCTGACTGTGTGAGTGTCTGATATGTCAGCAGCGTTCTGACTGTGTGAGTGTTTGATATGTTCTGACTGTTTGATTGTTTGAGAGCAGCGTTGACATACTGTCCTGTATGCCCTCACTTCTATCTGGGTTAAGGAGCCTTCTATCTGGGTTACTATCTGGCTTAAGGCTCCTTCTATCTGGGTTAAGGAGCCTTCTATCTGGGTTAAGCAGCCTTCTATCTGGGTTTAGCAGTCTTCTATCTGGGTTAAGGAGCCTTCTATCTGGGTTAAGGAGCTTTCTATCTGGGTTAAGGAGCCTTCTATCTGGGTTTAGCAGCCTTCTATCTGGGTTTAGCAGCCTTCTATCTGGGTTAAGGAGCCTTCTATCTGGGTTAACTATCTGGGTTAAGGAGCCTTCTATCTGGGTTTAGCAGCCTTCTATCTGGGTTAAGGAGCCTTCTATCTGGGTTAACAATCTGGGTTAAGGAGCCTTCTATCTGGGTTAAGGAGCCTTCTACCTGGGTTAAGGAGCCTTCTATCTGGGTTAAGACTCATTCTATCTGGGTTAAGGAGCCTTCTATCTGGGTTAAGGAGCCTTCTATCTGGGTTTAGCAGCCTTCTATCTGGGTTAAGGAGCAGAAGAGATAGTTTGGAACTGGCTGGTTCTCTCTCATGGTTTGGTAGTGTAAAGGTCTAGGGATAGGGCTAACCTTGGACCTATATGTTGGAAGGACTAGGTATAGTGTAGCCAACAGGTGTGACTGCCTAGTAAAGTGACTGCCTAGTAAACTACCTGTTGGTGCAGGCAAAAATAGCAGTGTGGAAGACCAGGAAACATGAGATTCAGGGGACGGGGTGTACTGACCACGGAGCTGTGCTGCTGGGGCTGGTGCCAGCTCGGCTCACACTGGAGCTGGGCTGGGGAACCATCTGGGGGACTTTGTAGGGGTGTGGGGCATCATGGGGGTTCTATGGACAGTGGGTGAGGAGGGGGCTTGGTTCTAATCTTTCTAGGTCTGTTAAAATGAAGTAAAGTTAACTTTTGATGATGTAACTATTGGGGCAATATTTTTTTAATAAATAAAATCTACTCTCTTCCTCTTTCTCTCTTTCAATTCAATGACATTCAACGGGCTTTATTCTCATGGAAAACACATGTTTACATTGCCAAAGCAAATATCTCACTCCATCAAATCAAACATCTCTCTCTCTTTCATAGCAAATCTTCTCTCGCTTCATCTACCCCTTTCTTTTTCTCTTTTGTTGGTCTCTCTATCTCTGCATTTTGGAAAAGTAAAATAAAATATATTATATCTAGAACCTAACCTATGTATCAGAATAGAGGGTAATATGTGTCAGCTCTCATGGCATGAATGAGAGGCATGGACATCCTAAAGGACTTACCTGGCATTACATTTTCATTCAACAATGCTCATTCATTTTAAAGGCTGTCGGTCTACTAGGCTGTTACACAGTTGACATAAAAGCAGTGAACACTTTACTGAAAACATCGTTAGCATAAATACACTCAACTTTGAAAACACCCTTGAAGCGATAGAAAGCAAACGAAAGGCGTGAAACCATGTGCATGAAGCCGTGGACATCCCCCGGCACATGTTCCCATAGAGTTCACAGCAGTGGTGATCAGAACAGATCGGTCATAGAAGGAAGGAGATGTAAACTACAGCGCCTTCAGAAACACTTCACACCCCTGGACTTTTTCCACATGTTGTTGTGTTACAACCTCAATTTAAAATGGATTAAATTGAGATGTTGTGTCGCTGGCCTACACACAATACCCCAATAATGTCACACTGGAATTATGTTTTAAGACTTTTTTTTTACACATTAATTAGAAATTAAAAGCAACCCCTTCGTTATGACAAGCCTAAATAACTTCAGGAGTAAACAGTTGCTTAACAACTCACATAATACGTTGCATGGACTCACTCTGTGTGCAATAATAGTGTTTAACATGCTTTTTGAATGACAACCTCATCTCTGTACCTCACACATCTGTAAGGTCCCTCAGTCGAGCAGTGAATTTCAAACATAGATTCCACCGCAAAGACCAGGGAGGTTTTTCAATGCCTCGCAAAGAAGGGCACCTATTGGTGGATAGGTAAAAAAATAAATAAACCAGACACCAAATATCCATTTGAGCATGGCAAAGATATTAATTATACTTTGGATGGTGTATCAATACACCCAGTCACAACACATAAACAGACATCCTTCCTAACTCAGTTGATGTCCTTACAAAGTGTTATGTTTGGGGCAAACCCAACACAACACATCACTGAGTACCACTGTTCATATTTTCAAGCATAATGGTGGCTGCATCATGTGATGGGTATGCTTGTCACTGGCAAGGACTGTGAAGGTTTCCAGGATGAAAATAAAAGGAATAGAGATACAGGCAAAATACTGACGCTGGGAGACAAATTCACCTTTCGGCAGGGCAAAACCCCCAACCAGAAGGCCAAATATACACTGAAGTTGCTTAAAAAGATGACATTGAATGTTCCTGAGTGGCCTAGTTACAGTTTTGACTTAAACATGAAAGTCTATGGTACAATTTTAAAATGTCTGTCTAATAATTATAAATATTGTTCAAATATTGCACAATGCAAGGGTGAAAACTTCTTACCCAGAAAGACTCACAGCTGCAATCGCTGCCAAAGTTGATTTGACTCAGGGGTGTGAATGCTTAATGAAATTAGGTATTTTTGTATTTAATTTTACAATACATTTGCAAAATGTATTTTTTGGGGGGGCGGGGGTTATTTATGTTTTTTTTCTTCCCAATACAGAATATAGACATACAAACGACAAAATACAGATGCACACAAACAGACCCACCTGCTCACACCTCCAGCACTCTACATGGCCTCCATCACTCCACATGGCCTCCAGCACTCCACATGGCCTCCAGCACTCTACATGGCCTCCAGCACTCCACATGGCCTCCAGCACTCCACATGGCCTCCATCACTCCACATGGCCTCCATCACTCCACATGGCCTCCATCACTCCACATGGCCTCCAGCACTCCACATGGCCTCCAGCACTCCACATGGCCTCCAGCACTCCACATGGCCTCCAGCACTCCACATGGCCTCAGACTGCATCATTTTGTCTCTCTGTCGCCCAAACACTTTCATCATTTACTGTTGCATTTGACCTTTTACATTGTGTTAACGATGGAGGATAGGTTGATTTCCAGTTCAGTAGACATTTCTTCGAGACGATTAACGAGAAAACCATCGTGCAACCCAACGGGTATCTCACTGGACTTCCTTATGCCATGTCTTGAAATATGCAGACGGATTTAAAGTACATTCACATTGTAATACTTCTGACAGACAACTTTCTAACTCCGCCCATGACTTTTTACCTCTTAACATTCCCAGAAGGATTATTGAGTCATTGTTAGTTTTACACTTAAGACATGACTCTGCCATTGTGCGGTAGAATGTGTGAATTTAGTCTCTTGTCTAATACATTCTATACATTAGTTTATACTGGATTAAGCTTACGTTTTAACTGTCAGTTATGTTTCAACATTCCCTCCATTTTGTGTCAACATCAGTTCTTTGTGTCTGGGTTCCAATTGTTCAATTTTTTTTATTAGAGCTTGTCAGTTGGATAGGCTCTCTGCAAGGTTTTGTGTATTTTACCGATTATATGAACATCATTTTCTGACTCAAATTTGCAAACATTTCTTCAAACTTTTTTAAAACTTTTTTGAATATGGCGCATTGTGTGTAGATCGGTGAGAAAACAATTACAATTTAATCCATGTTGAATTCAGACTGTAACACAAAAAAATGTGGAATAAGTAAAAGAGAATGAATACTTTCTGATGGCATCGTATATTAACTTAAAAATGTAAAAACTTCTCTCAGCCTCATTGCTAAATGTGTAGCATAACATGAGATGCACATGTTTATTTTTTACCCCATTGCTAAATGTGTAGAATTGCAGAAAGTTAGCTGTTTTTTTTCATTGCACACCCACATTTCTGCAGGCCCACCCATTAAATAATGTCCAGCTAATGCTGCCGGTCTATTAGGGTGTCTCTTGTTTCTGGCCCTGCATATTTAGGTCTCTAGTATTCTAATGTCTCTACTCCCACCGTATTGTGTAGTCAGCAGAAAGCCCCGTTCATTTCTCTGGCCATCAGATAAGGGACGTCTTTCTATCCTGGCCCGATTGATATTCATAAACTGGCAGCAGAATAATGGTGCTAATTTACCTAGCAGATGACCGATAGCGCTGAACAACCTTTACTGGGGGAAAAAAACGGACACTTTTAATGAGGTTTGGTGAACGGCAATAGTATCTCTAACATCAGATACAATGAATTATACAGATATTTCTTTTGGTTATTATGCTTCAATAGTAGGCTGCGGGTATTTGTCTGTGTTTGACAATTAGCTCGTCTTAGCAGTGTGGACAAAACGTTTACAAAATGTACATTTACATTTTACATCTATTATACAGAGCGACTTATAGTAGTGAGTGCATACATTTTCATTCTTTTTTCATACTGAATTAAGATTAGATTTTTAAAAATAATTTTAAACATTTTTAGGGGGTCTGGATGGGTCTGAAGTAGTAGCCGGGAAAAAGAAGGCCTGTCTGAAAATATCAGTCTGTGTTTGAAAAGTGTACAGATTATGGGATGGTGTGAAAATCAATACTGTGTGTTTGTGTGTGTGTGTGTTTTCCCTGAGTGTAATTCTTGTGCTTCCCTGTGTCTGACAGTGATGGAACTGAGGAGATCCAGAGGCTCCCCTGTGAACTACACATCCCAGCAGGCAACATGAAGAAGGATGTCCTGGTCAACCTGACAAAAAGTAGAGTCAGTCCAATCGGACCTCACGCCATGATTCCTCATAGCAACCTCTTTGGACTGTAACTGATTAAAAACGGTTGAACTTTGACCCAGCGGAAGGTGGAACAGTTTTTTTCTCTTCTCTCCTCCCTTCTTCAGGAGGAAAGACAGCTGAAATTACAACTGTTATCCCAACTACTCATTGTGAAAAGACACCTGTTGTACTAGCAGCAATAAACATCTCTGAGTGTACTTGTGTACGACTGTGGATAGTCCCTGTAGAATTGGATATTAAATCTAAAACTTTTAAACCATACCCAATTCAATGCTATCCAAGCATTCAGGAATATAAACTCCTCTTTCTCTTCATCGTCCTCCTCCCCTTCCTCCTCCTCTTCCTCCTCCTTCCTTCCACCTCATCCTCCTCCTCCCCTTCCTCTTCCTCCTACTCTTCCTCCTCCTTCCTTTCACCTGTTCCTCCTCCTTCCTTCCACCTCATCCTCCTCCTCCCCTTCCTCTTCCTCCTACTCTTCTTCCTCTTCCTCAACCTCCTCCTCCTTGTTGACCATGGATGTTCTGGGCTTGGCTGCTAGACTACAGCTGATGCTCTTGGCGCTCCTGGGTGTGTGTCTGAGCCTGGAGTTCACCGGGGCCCCCGGCCAGTGGGCCCGCTACCTCCGCTGGGATGCCAGCACGCGCAGCAACCTCAGCTTCCAGTTCAAGACGGACGTGTCCACGGCGCTGCTACTGTACTTCGACGACGGAGGCCACTGCGACTTCCTGCAGCTGATGGTGGTGGAGGGAAAGTTGCAGCTGCGCTTCAGCATCGACTGCGCCGATATCGCCGTGGTGTCCGACAAGAGAGTTAATGATAGCAGCTGGCACTTTGCCACACTGAGCCGCTACGGCCTGCGGACGGTATTGGGGCTGGACGGCCAGGTCAAGGCGGACGAGGTGCGGCCCACCGGAGGTAGCCGCCAGCACATGAAGATAATCAGTGACCTGTTCCTGGGTGGCGTTCCGCTGGATATCCGCACCTCGGCGCTCACGCTGCCCACAGCGTGCGACGCCCCGCCCTTCAGAGGAACTATCATGGATCTGAAGTATGGGAACACGGAACCGGTTCTCCTCAGCAGCCTCAGGGTCCGTCTGGAGTCGGACCGGCACTGTACGGAGAACCCGTGTGAGAATGGCGGGAGCTGCTCCGTGGTAGATGGGGAACCTTTGTGTGACTGTTCCAAAACAGAATACAAGGGCTGTTTCTGCAATGAAGGTAATATCTGATTTCAATGATGCAGACAATTACATTGATGGAAGCAACATTCTTTCCGCAATATTAAGCTGATCCACCCCTTAAAAAAAACATATAAAAAAACCCATCTGATTTCAATTTCCTTTACTTTTCCTGAGGGTCTACCTATGCTATCGGGCAAAATATAGGCATTCTTATCAGTGCCTGCAGTTCGGCCACAGGAACCTGCACCTCCTTGGCTAACCATGCTCCTAACCGTGGATAATTTAGCACTCTTCTTTTCCAACCACACAGGGATAATAACACACACTCAGAGAGTCAGAGAGATGACTGAGTCAACAACAAAGTCAGAATGTTTCAAAGTAAGTCCAAGAAGCCTTTGGAAAATCATAAAAATGATCTATTGACTAGGACGGAGGAAGGAAAGACATTAAGGTTCAAGACTAAACTTACAGTTACATACTTACATACTACACTAACGGGCACAAGGTTTAGACCTACTCATTCAAGGGTTTTTCTTTATTTTGTTGTGTTCTACATTGTCAAATATTAGTGAAGACATCAACATTGATTTGTTAAACACTTTTTTGGTTACTACATGATTCCACATGTGTCATTTCATAGTTTTGATGTCTTCACTATTATTTGACAATGTAGAACACAACAAAATAAAGAAAAACCCTTGAATGAGTAGGTCTAAACCTTGTGCCCGTTAGTGTAGTATGTCCATAACTGTAAGTTTAGTCTTGAACCTTAATGTCTTTCCTTCCTCCGTCCTAGTCAATAGATCATTTTTATGATTTTCCAAAGGCTTCTTGGACTTACTTTGAAACGTTCTGACTTTGTTGTTGACTCAGTCATCTCTCTGACTCAGTGTGTGTTATTATCCCTGTGTGGTTGCAAAAGTAGAGTGCTAATCTATCCGCGGTTAGCAGCATGGCTAGCCACCGAGGTTCAGGTTCCTGGGGCCGCCCTGCAGGCACTGATAAGGATGCCTATAGAGAGAACAGGGGGTTCCTGAGCCCTTTTCTTCCCCAATCACGCAATGGCAGGTGTTAGAATCACATCCTTTTGTGTTCCAGAACATTCTGGAACTGCTTTGACTCAATCACAACCCTCCATCTCCTCTTCTCCTCCATCTCCTCTTCTCTTCCATCTCATTTTCTCTTCCATCTCCTCTTCTCCTCAATCTTCTCTTCTTCTCCTCCCCAGCAGGTATTGTTCATGGTCAGACAACAAAATTATTTTTATAAATAGTAATTGGAAGGAGCATAGTAATTGGAAGGAGCATAGTAATTGGAAGGAGCATAGTAATTGGAAGGAGCATAGTAATTGGAAGGAGCATAGTAATTGGATGGAGCATGATTTCTTGGAAGGAGCATAGTAATTGGAAGGAGCATAGTAATTGGAAGGAGCATAGTAATTGGAAGGAGCATGATTTTTGGAAGGAGCATAGTAATTGGAAGGAGCATGATTTCTTGGAAGGAGCATAGTAATTGGAAGGAGCATAGTAATTGAAAGGAGCATAGTAATTGGAAGGAGCATGATTTATTGGAAGGAGCATAGTAATTGGAAGGAGCATAGTAATTGGAAGGAGCATAGTAATTGGAAGGAGCATAGTAATTGGAAGGAGCATGATTTCTTGGAAGGAGCATAAGAAAGGCGTTTTCATTTCTAAACGGAGAGTGAATAAATTAATTTATGATTTATTAAGGTCCGCTGAAACAACAGTAATCCATTCATTGGCTTTTCCATGAATTAATTTCAGATCCGGTGAGAAAATCAGAGCTATTAGAGGGTAATGCTATTTCTTATATTCCCTGTTACTTATTGCCCTGTGTCTTTAGTAGGTTAGAGTGGTGGTTCCCAAGCTGCAAGGCAGTGCCCCCCCCACCCCCCGAAAAAAATATAAAATAAATCAACTTACTCTTGAAAGTTGTAATAGTAGAAAGTACAAGGTGCAATTTCCAAATTGGGTAGTGGATCATCAGTTCCTCTTGTCATGTCAGTTATCGCAAACCTTAGAGAGATATTTATAACCCATGCCAGCCCCAACTTTTTTTTTTGCCCTTAGATTTTGTTAGTCACTCAAATATTACATGAATACACATTAGCCATTGCAAAATGTATAGCATTGCTGGAAGGGGGGCCTGAGTGAAAACATTTGGGAACCCCTGGGTTAGTGTTTTCTCTCTTTACACAGCGAGTGTCGGCTATAGCCAGTTAACACTTGATCTGATTGAATCTAGGCCTTAAGCTGCTTTGGTTTCCTTCCATGATTGAATTGAGGGAGTATAACTGTGTTTGTGTGTGTGTGTGTGTGTGTGTGTGTGTGTGTGTGTGTGTGTGTGTGTGTGTGTGTGTGTGTGTGTGTGTGTGTGTGTGTGTGTGTGTGTGTGTTTGTGTGTCAAACTCTGGTGACCGGTTCTCTCTCACTGCAGACAAATCCTCAGGAAAGACTGCAAAGAAAAGAACATGGCTGACCTGTATGTAATGGACAAAGTTAAAACCCCTTGTCTGAGTGTTTTACCTCGAGTGGAAAAGCCCATCTATCTATCGATAGCAAGAGATGCTATATCTCACCTTGCTTCCTCCAGACCTCCACTCCCAGTCCTCCATCACCAGGCCCCCTGCTACATGAAGCGAGGCTTGACAGGGCTGCAACGGCCTGGGTCGTGTGAGGTTCTGTCTCACCCTGATTTACAACCCGCCAGCAGACGCTCTTCTCCAGCTGATTTATGACTGCTTTCCCTGTCTGTGCTGTTTGCTGCAGACCGCTGATAGGAGGCTTAGTCAGGGGCGGGGCCTGGACCTGTGTGTGTTTGTTTGTGTGTGTGTGTGTGTGTGTGTGTGTGTGTGTGTGTGTGTGTGTGTGTGTGTGTGTGTGTGTGTGTGTGTGTGTGTGTGTGTGTGTGTGTGTGTGTGTGTGTGTGTGCGGGCTGCGGCTGTGAACAAGGAGCTCAGACAATCATGGGAAAATTAAAAACGTTTTACTGGGGCCGAGACGTATTTATGTGGACGGCGTGCCAAGGTGCTGCTGCTTTAAATATATAATATAACACTGCTGGATCGTAAATACAGAATCTACACTCAGACAAACGTAAATACAGTCTACATTCACACACACATACCACAGATACTCACTCCTAGGCCCACAGAACGCACCACTCACCCTATGTCACCAATCTGGGATAGTCCTACATACTGAAACACCTAGACTATAACTGAAGCTTCTAGACTATTTCTGATGCTTCTAGACTATTACTGAAGCGTCTAGACTATAACTGAAGCTTCTAGACTATAACTGAAGCTTCTAGACTATTACTGAAGCTTCTAGATTATTACTGAAGCTTCTAGACTATAACTGAAGCTTCTAGACTATAACTGAAGCTTCTAGACTATAATTGAAGCTTCTAGATTATTACTGAAGCGTCTAGACTATAACTGAAGCTTCTATACTATTACTGAAGCTTCTAGACTATAACTGAAGCTTCTAGATTATTACTGAAGCTTCTAGACTATGTAATCGAACATCTAATCAAACACTTCTATAGGCTATGCAATTGCACGAGAAAACAGAGTGATGGCCTCTATTAAAAAGAGGAGGATACCATCAGCTTTTCATACTATATTTATTTCTCAACTTTCCTAATATTAAGCACATTTCTTATCTTTACAACATGAGTATATCCTACATGGATGGCATTTCCAACATTTATTATTTATTATATGTAAAGACAAGATTAAATCAAGAATAGTCTGATGGGTGACAGTATTAGCCTATCACTTGTGAATTATATATTATCACTTGTGAATAATGCCCACTGCCTCATTGCTGTGCTTATGATGTAAGCTTAACAGTTTATCACATTTTAAACATTCAGTTCTGTTCATTGCTTAAAAAGTTTGATGCTAGTGGTTGTATTACTTTGGGATCTATCATATCCCACAGCTGTCCCCGAATGTGTTTGGAATATTTATTTCTCGCACAGAATAGAATAGGTCAACTTGTCACGATCGTCGTAGAGAGGAGACCAAGGCGCAGTGTGATATGAATACATCTTCTATATTTAATGAAGGAAGAACACTAAATCAAACTTACAAAACAACAAACGACCGTGACGCTATATATAACCAGTGCCGACACAGGCAACTAGACATAGATAATAACTCACGAATTACCCGAAGAAGATGGCTGCCTAAATACGGTTCCCAATTAGAGACAACGATAAACAGCTGCCTCTAATTAAGAACCAATCTAGGCAACCATTGACATACATAAACACCTAGATAGTAAATGACCCCATAAACCTACAAAACCCCTAGACAGTACAAAAACACATACATCACCCATGTCACACCCTGACCTAACCAAAACAATAAAGAAAACAAAGATTACTAAGGTCAGGGCGTGACACAACTTTTGAACAATAGAGTATAGTAAATTGACATAGGCTAGTGCTTTCGCTGTTCATAAGGCCTACTCATCTTGTTGGCTGATGAAAAGTAAATGTGGACAGTTCTTCCAATATCTTCATTATGCACCTCGGAATTTGATAAGGACACACGCAGTTGCATCCTAGAAGTGTCTGTCTTCACTTGTAGCCTGTGATGGAGAGCCTTGTGAGTGAGAGGTGTGTCCGAGCATGCAGCACTCAGGGAGAAGGGAACAACAGCCACTGGCCGCAAAAGGCATGTTTTTTTTGGGGGGGGGGGGGGGGGTGCATTGCAGGGAAATTCAAGGCATTACCAAGTTCTTGTCAAATTGTGAATCAGAGACTGATGAAGTGTGTACAGCCTGCGCAAAAAAAAACAAAGCTGAGCTCATGCCTTTCAAGCAACTTTTTTCAAATTATCATTAGAGTCGCATCAGGCAGCCTTACAATGTATTAAAAATCTAAAAATAAAATGCAAATTAATTACTTAAAAATCATACAATGTGATTTTCTGCATTTTTGTTTTAGATTCCGTCTCTCACAGTTGAAGTGTACCTATGATAAAAAATTACAGACCTCTACATGCTTTGTAAGTAGGAAAACCTGCAAAATCAGCAGTGTATCAAATACTTGTTCTCCCCACTGTATAGCCCAACGTTCGAAGAACAACTAAAATGATATGAATAACTCTTAATTAAGCATACAAGAGTACCTATTAATTTGTTAACTGCTCAACACAGAATAGCTGCATGTGTGCACAACCCTCAAATCCTTTGGAGAAAATATCCTTTATTTTTAATTCAGCTCTTTTTTTTGTTCAGCTTTGTTCAGTTGTTCAAAAATAATGGCACGGAATTTCTGCTAAATGAACTAGTGTAGCCCACAGCCATATGTCATAGCCACATCAGGACCTAACATCAGGACAACTCAGAGTACGCTATTATGTTCTTCTGAAATACACTACATTTTCACATTATCATTTCTCTTTAGATCTGTCTAAAAATAATTCATGGATTTATTGTGAAGGTGTAGGCTATATTACATGGATTTATTGTGAAGGTGTAGGCTATATTACATGGATTTATTGTGAAGGTGTAGGCTATATTACATGGATTTATTGTGAAGGTGTAGGCTATATTAAATGGGTTTATTGTGAAGGTGTAGGCTATATTACATGGATTTATTGTGAAGGTGTAGGCTATATTACATGGATTTATTGTGAAGGTGTAGGCTATATTACATGGATTTATTGTGAAGATGTAGGCTATATTAAATGGGTTTATTGTGAAGGTGTAGGCTATATTACATGGATTTATTGTGAAGGTGTAGGCTATATTACATGGATTTATTGTGAAGGTGTAGGCTATATTACATGGATTTATTGTGAAGGTGTAGGCTATATTACATTGATTTATTGTGAAGGTGTAGGCTATATTACATGGATTTATTGTGAAGGTGTAGGCTATATTACATGGATTTATTGTGAAGGTGTAGGCTATATTAAATGGGTTTATTGTGAAGGTGTAGGCTATATTAAATGGGTTTATTGTGAAGGTGTAGGCTCTATTAAATTGATTTATTGTGAAGGTGTAGGTTATATTAAATGGATTTATTGTGAAGGTGTAGGCTATATTACATGGATTTATTGTGAAGGTCTAGGCTATATTACATGGATTTATTGTGAAGGTGTAGGCTATATTACATGGATTTATTGTGAAGGTGTAGGCTATATTAAATGGATTTATTGTGAAGGTGTAGGCTATATTACATGGATTTATTGTGAAGGTGTAGGCTATATTAAATGGGTTTGTTAGACTTTTTTAAATGTAGAATGTGGAATGTGTGGACGCCAAGAGATGCTAAATGTGTTTATGTTAATTAACAGTCAATTACTTTGAGACCGACAGTAATTTGACAGTCACCGGCTGACGAAATGTCATGACCACCACAGCCCTAGTAGAGACTAATGGTCATGTATCCGCTACGTAATAGTTCAATGAAGAATGAAGAGAAAACATTCAGCGCAAACCTATTCACTAGACGCGTGTGTGTGTGTGTGTGTGTGTGTGTGTGTGTGTGTGTGTGTGTGTGTGTGTGTGTGTGTGTGTGTGTGTGTGTGTGTGTGTGTGTGTGTGTGTGTGTGTGTGTGTGTGTGTGTGTGTGTGTGTGTGTCCACTGGTGGGAAAAACCAAACAATACTATAGAAATAGTCTGTCATTTTAAGAGTAGGTCAGATTAAAAACAAATGAAGAGGGACACACACACACACACGTCACATTCTCACACCATCCACACACCCTTCT
This sequence comes from Oncorhynchus clarkii lewisi, assembly GCF_045791955.1. Taxonomy (NCBI): domain Eukaryota; kingdom Metazoa; phylum Chordata; class Actinopteri; order Salmoniformes; family Salmonidae; genus Oncorhynchus; species Oncorhynchus clarkii. The sequence goes on along the minus strand of NC_092171.1, from coordinate 38,654,545 downwards.
TCTTTCTAATCTGGCTAATTCCTCAGTGTCCTCTCCTGGGACTGAGCCATTTGAATGCCACGGTCAGGAGGTTACGTTGTGGGCTTCAACACTCTATTGATACCAGACAATACTAGAGGACCCCTTCTGAAGAGGAGATTTAGAGGAGATTACATTGAACACTCACAAACACATGTACGTACGCACGCACTCAGGCACACACACACACATGCACAAACGCACGCAGGCACACGCGTGCTATTTGAACAGCTTGTCCTATGTTCAGGCAGATGGAATTTGCTCGGTGACTAAATTAATAACTAATACGTAAGTAATATCTGTCTGGTAAAAATAATTTGAGTTGAATCTCTACATCTCTAATACATATCTAATATCTGGATCGTGAAATGATTTAAAATAATCTCTAACACATCTCTGAAGCCTTTAATGGAGACCGACTCAATTAGACTGGTGATAATTTCCTTTCTTAATCACTGCCTGTGGTCGGTGCTAATCAGCAGACTTACACTGAGACAGATTGGTGGGAGAGAACCAAAGCTACCATTTCATCTTAATAGTTTTCACGTTATTATATTGTCAAGGTTTCAATTATAAAACAATGGAAAAAGACGCTGCATCAAAAATGGCTAAATCATTTGAACTGGCCCTGCCTGCATTTGTATTTTTCCCCTAAAACAAATGTCTTGTCGGTCTGTTTAATGGTGTGTCTCTGCTGTCTTGTCTCAGCACTGGCCTGGTACCGATGGCCAAATTCCCAAACTCGTTCCTGGGGACCCCAAACTTGTTCCTGGGGACGCCAAACTCGTTCCTGGGGACGCCAAACCCGTTCCTGGGGACCACAAGGGGTGCACAATTTGTTTTGTTTGTCCTAGCACAACATAGCTGATTCAAATCCAACCCATCCAACCCAATTCCCAAGCTCTAATCCTCAGCCTGTGTGAGAGTTCTCTCAGCTTTTTAAAAACCAATAAGACAAGATGGGACATGAAGTATCCTGATCACATGACCCGATCAGGAAAAGCTCCTGGCATTAGATACAAGTCAAAGGTTTATCATGACATGTACAGAAGTGTTTTAATATTGCAACTTCCTAAGTATGAGGTCTTCTAATGAATAGGACAGTTGTCTGTTTGGTAGAGTTTGTGTCTGCAGAGAGAGACAACCAAAGGTATGGGACAGAGAGGATTAATAGCACTCATCTCTCCTCTCTCACTCCTACTCACACGCCTTCATCATAAATTCACCACCTGCTAACAGGGATCTGGTGCTTCTGCTAGCTTAGATTTATGTCCCAGCTGTGTGTGTGTGTGTTTGTTTACCTGTAAGTGTTACTGAAGCAGAAATATGCTTCCTCAATGTTTTTCTGGATGTATTTGGGGGTCAAAGGGCTGTTCTGGTGATATGATCCCCTTTCACAGGATGGGACAGATGAGATGATGACAGTGATGTTCTCTCTCGCTACAATATATTCCCTCCAATGTAATATATTTTACTGTAACATACACTCACTATATCCATGAACAGGACAGTGTCAGGTGTGTCAGGTGTGTCAGGTGTGTTAGGTGTTAGGTGTCAGGTGTGTTAGGTGTGTTAGGTGTCAGGTATCAGGTGTGTTAGGTGTCAGGTGTGTTAGGTGTGTCAGTTGTGTCAGGTGTATCAGGTGTGTCAGGTGTATCAGGTGTATCAGGTGTGTCAGGTGTGTTAGGTGTCAGGTGTGTCAGGTGTGTCAGGTGTCAGGTATCAGGTGTGTCAGGTGTGTCAGGTGTCAGATGTGTCAGGTGTGTTAGGTGTTGGGTGTGTCAGGTGTCAGGTGTGTCAGGTGTCAGGTGTGTTACGTGTGTTAGGTGTTGGGTGTGTCAGGTGTCAGGTGTGTCAGGTGTGTTAGGTGTGTTAGGTGTTGGGTGTGTCAGGTGTCAGGTGTCAGGTGTGTCAGGTGTGTTAGGTGTTGGGTGTGTCAGGTGTCAGGTGTGTCAGGTGTGTTAGGTGTTGGGTGTGTCAGGTGTCAGGTGTGTCAGGTGTCAGGTGTGTTAGGTGTTGGGTGTGTCAGGTGTCAGGTGTGTCAGGTGTGTCAGGTGTGTTAGGTGTTGGGTGTGTCAGGTGTCAGGTGTGTTAGGTGTTGGGTGTGTCAGGTGTCAGGTGTGTTAGGTGTGTTAGGTGTTGGGTGTGTCAGGTGTCAGGTGTGTCAGGTGTCAGGTGTGTCAGGTGTGTTAGGTGTTGGGTGTGTCAGGTGTGTTAGGTGTTGGGTGTGTCAGGTGTCAGGTGTCAGGTGTGTTAGGTGTTGGGTGTGTCAGGTGTCAGGTGTGTCAGGTGTGTCAGGTGTGTTAGGTGTTGGGTGTGTCAGGTGTCAGGTGTGTCAGGTGTCAGGTGTGTTAGGTGTTGGGTGTGTCAGGTGTCAGGTGTGTCAGGTGTGTCAGGTGTGTTAGGTGTTGGGTGTGTCAGGTGTCAGGTGTGTTAGGTGTTGGGTGTGTCAGGTGTCAGGTGTGTCAGGTGTGTTAGGTGTGTTAGGTGTTGGGTGTGTCAGGTGTCAGGTGTGTCAGATGTCAGGTGTGTCAGGTGTGTTAGGTGTTGGGTGTGTCAGGTGTCAGGTGTGTCAGGTGTGTTAGGTGTTGGGTGTGTCAGGTGTCAGGTGTCAGGTGTGTTAGGTGTTGGGTGTGTCAGGTGTCAGGTGTGTCAGGTGTGTCAGTTGTGTTAGGTGTTGGGTGTGTCAGGTGTCAGGTGTGTCAGGTGTCAGGTGTGTTACGTTTACGTGATAGACTTCCTGCCAATGAAATAAGAGGGATTCTAATGATGTAACTCTTTCTTTTCTTCTTTGTTCTTTTTCTTCTTCTTCCAGAGGTCAACGACAATATTCAAGGTAACTTTTCAGAGGAAAACCATCTCCTCTTAGAAATATAAAAATCATTGACCACTTGTTATATACAGATGTAGGATCTTAATTTGAGCCAGTTTGCAACAGCTTGAACATTATCCCAGAGAAACAGGAAATGTGAATTATTATGTGGATTATAATTAATGTACATTTTTGTAGGGGTTGATAAATCAAGTCTAAAATATCTAAGTGGAACTTACAAACTTCAGAACCCTTTTTAAATCTCTAATACACTAGACATGTTTTTATTTCTTGCATTGGAAAGTTGTCAATCAAATGAAGATCCTACATACATCTGTACATGGTACTAATAAAAACATAGCATTTCTTAGGATGGGGAAAATATTTTTGGGTGTGTTTTTGGCAGTCATGTTGTTATAACCGAAATACTCCTACAAAGATGTGTCTGTACTACTACATAGCTACTTCTTAAGTTAAACTATTTCAGAAAGCTACATAAGCTGTGGGAAGCTTATGTAGTGGTGTAGAAGTCTAAGGCACTGAATCTCACTACAGACCCTGGTTCGATTCCAGGTTGTATCACAACCGGCCGTGTTTGGGAGTCCCGTAGGGCGGCGCACAATTGGCCCAGCGTCGTCCGGGTTAGGGTTTGGCTGGAGTAGACCGTCATTGTAAATAAGAATTTGTTCTTAACTGACTTGCCTAGTTAAATAAATGTTATACTTTCTCTCACGGGAAAATATGGGCCATCACAATACTGTACCTATATAGTATTTGAAAAATAGGTTCTGAAGTGCTCTCTCTCTCTCTCTCTCTCCTTTTTTCTCCATCTTTCTCTCGTTCGTTCGTTCCCTAAAAGGATTTTCACATATGATGATGGCGGAGCAAGGTAGGCCTCTCTCTTCTTTTCTCACCATCATTTGTTTCAGCGTGTTTGTGTGTTTTTTTTGTGATGTTTCGAAAATGTTCTCTTCAGATGACAAATGCAAATGTTCCTCTATATGTTAATAACATTGTTACAGCGTTACATCATGTTACAGTGTTACATCATGTTACAGCGTTACATCATGTTACAGTGTTACATCATGTTACAGTGTTACATCATGTTACAGTGTTACATCATGTTACAGTGTTACATCATGTTACAGTGTTACAGTGTTACATCATGTTACAGTGTTACATCATGTTACAGTGTTACATCATGTTACAGTGTTACAGTGTTACATCATGTTACAGTATTACATTATTTTACAGTGTTACATCATGTTACAGTGTTACATCATGTTACAGTGTTACAGTGTTACATCATGTTACAGTATTACATCATGTTACAGTGTTACATCATGTTACAGTGTTACATCATGTTACAGTGTTACAGTGTTACATCATGTTACAGTATTACATAATGTTACAGTGTTACATCATGTTACAGTGTTACATCATGTTACAGTGTTACATCAATGTACAGTGTTACATCATGTTACAGTGTTACATCATGTTACAGTATTACATCATGTTACAGTGTTACATCATGTCACATCATGTTACAGTGCTACATCATTTTACAGTGTTACATCATTTTACAGTGCTACATCATGTTACAGTGTCACATCATGTTACAGTATTACATCATGTTACAGTGTTACATCATGTTACAGCATTACATCATGTTACAGTGTTACATCATGTTACAGTGTTACATCATGTTACAGCGTTACATCATGTTACAGTGTTACATCATGTTACAGTGTTACATCATGTTACAGTGTTACATCATGTTACAGTGTTACATCATGTTACAGTGTTACATCATGTTACATCATGTTACAGTGTTACATCATGTTACAGTGTTACATCATGTTACAGTGTTACATCATGTTACAGTGTTACATCATGTTACAGTATTACATAATTTTACAGTGTTACATCATGTTACAGTGTTACATCATGTTACAGTGTTACATCATGTTACAGTGTTACAGTGTTACATCATGTTACAGTATTACATCATGTTACAGTGTTACATCATGTTACAGTGTTACATCATGTTACAGTGTTACATCAATGTACAGTGTTACATCATGTTACAGTATTACATCATGTTACAGTGTTACATCATGTTACAGTATTACATCATGTTACAGTGTTACATCATGTCACATCATGTTACAGTGCTACATCATTTTACAGTGTCACATCATTTTACAGTGCTACATCATGTTACAGTGTCACATCATGTTACAGTGTTACATCATGTTACAGTGTTACATCATGTTACAGTATTACATCATGTTACAGTGTTACATCATGTTACAGTGTTACATCAATGTACAGTGTTACATCATGTTACAGTATTACATCATGGTACAGTGTTACATCATGTTACAGTATTACATCATGTTACAGTGTTACATCATGTTACAGTGTTACATCATGTTACAATGTTACATCATGTTACAGTGTTACATCATGTTACAATGTTACACCAGTGTTACATGATGTTACAGTGTTACATCATTTTACAGTGTTACATCATGTTACAGTGTTACATCATGTTACAGTGTTACATCATTTTACAGTGTTACATCATGTTACAGTGTTACATCATGTTACAGTATTACATCATGTTACAGTGTTACATCATGTTACAATGTTACATCAGTGTTACATCATGTTACAGTGTTACATCATGTTACAGTGTTACATCATGTTACATTGTTACATCATGTTACAGTGTTACATCAGTGTTATATCATGTTACAATGTTACATTAACAATATCAAAAGAGGAGTAATTTGCCATCTCAGATGCAAACTAACTGAAATAGTTGTTTTTTCGCATGCAGATTTTAACATAAACCTAGAGTACTGCATGATGTGTGTATGCATGATTGTGTGTGTGTGTGTGTATGTGTGTGTGTGTGTTAATGTGTAGTGTGTGAAGGACTGTGTGGTCTGTAGTGTGGTCTGATTATACTACACTGCCAAGTTGCTACTGTGTGTTGATTTTGTTAATATGAATATATTAATGTGTGTTTTGTACTCATCGAGCATTCTTTCACATCAAACTATTCACTGTTGGTTTTCTCTCCTCCTCTTCCTCCTCTTCCTTCTCCTCCGCCACTGTGGATACACGACCTCTTCTCTCCTCCTCTTCCTCCTCATCCTCCTCATCCTCCTCTTCCGCCACTGTGGATACACGACCTCTTCTCTCCTCCTCTTCCTCCTCTTCCGCCACTGTGGATACACAACCTCTTCTCTCCTCCTCTTCCTCCTCTTCCGCCACTGTGGATACACGGCCTCTTCTCGCCTCCTCCCCTAGCTAAAAGCAAAGGTACAGATCAGTCTTTCTTCGTCCTCTTTTTAAGAAATCTTGGGCTAGATTGAGTGAGTGTCATGTCAAATACTGCATGTGTTTCTCTGTGTGTTAAACATTGCTGTGTGTGTTCTAACAACGGTCTGGAGTCTAAAGTGAAACACTCTCCTGGAGTAATGCAGTGAGTTGCTGTATTGTGTTTGCCTCTCTGTGTGTTTATCGGCCCCTGCCTAATGGAAGCTCAACAAGGGTGCTTGGATTAAGCAAGTTAATTAAATGAACGTTAATTTAAAGTTGTAAAACAGACAGAGGGCTGACTGAGTCTAAATGAGTGAGGGAGGCAGTGGAGCTGTAAATATGTTGAGTACAGGATTACTGGATTACTGGATTGTTTTTTTTTGTTTTTTTGGGAAGACAAGGCTCTCAGTTTGATGACTATAGGTTGGGAGATATTTGAATGATGTTCAGGAATGATGTTTTCCCATTTTACCAGTTTCTCCTCCATTGTCTGAAGTGGATTATGTGGATTAGGATGTGATAATCTGCTTTTGGTCAGTCTGTTTTCATACCTGAAATACAATGTAGTGTCTGACTTTAACGAGTACAATGTATGACGTGGTGCTGCAATATGATTTAATCCATCTCTTGTGAGATATAGAGGAGAGGGAGGGGTAGAGAGAGGGGTGAGGATGGAGAGAACAGGGAGGGTAGAGAGAGGGGTGAGGATGGAGAGGACAGGGAGGGGTAGAGAGAAGGGTGAGGATGGAGAGGACAGGGAGGGGTAGAGAGAGGGGTGAGGATGGAGAGGACAGGGAGGGGTAGAGAGAGGGGTGAGGATGGAGAGGACGGTGAGGGGTAGACAGAGGGGTGAGGATGGAGAGGACAGGGAGGGGTAGAGAGAGGGGTGAGGATGGAGAGGACAGGGAGGGATAGAGAGAGGGGTGAGGATGGAGAGGACAGGGAGGGGTAGACAGAGGGGTGAGGATGGAGAGGACAGGGAGGGGTAGACAGAGGGGTGAGGATGGAGAGGACAGGGAGGGGTAGACAGAGGGTTAGTTTAAGAGAGAAGTTAGGGATATAGAGTGAGATGGAGGGGAGAGAGAGAGAGCGAGCGTGCGAGAGAGAGAGAGAAAGAAAGAGAAAGAGAAAGTGAAAGAGAGAGAGAAAGTGAAAGAGAGAGAGAGTGTTATTAATATATATCTAGAGAGAGAGAGAGAGAGAGAGAGAGAGAGAGAGAGAGAGAGAGAGAGAGGGAGAGAGAAAGAGAAAGAGAAAGTGAAAGAGAGAGAGAAAGTGAAAGAGAGAGAGTGTTATTAATATATATCTAGAGAGAGAGAGAGAGAGAGAGAGAGAGTGAGAGAGAGAGAGAGTGATATTAATATATATCTAGAGAGAGAGAGAGAGAGAGAGAGAGAGATATTAATATATATCTAGAGAGAGAGAGAGAGAGTGATATTAATATATATCTAGAGAGAGAGTGATATTAATATATATCTAGAGAGAGAGAGAGAGAGAGAGAGAGAGAGAGAGAGAGAGAGCGAGAGAGATATTAATATATATCTAGAGAGAGAGAGAGAGATATTAATATATATCTAGAGAGAGAGAGAGAGAGAGATATTAATATATATCTAGAGAGAGAGAGAGAGAGAGATATTAATATATATCTAGAGAGAGAGAGAGAGAGAGAGAGAGAGAGAGAGAGAGAGAGAGAGATATTAATATATATCTAGAGAGAGAGAGAGAGAGTGATATTAATATATATCTAGAGAGAGAGAGAGAGAGAGAGAGAGAGTGATATTAATATATATCTAGAGAGAGAGAGAGAGAGAGAGAGAGAGAGAGAGAGAAGGCCACAGTTAGTTGACCAGGGACACACACTTTAATAGATGTGTTCTATTTTTAGTTTGTCACACACACACAGACACACAAACACACACACACACACACACACACACACACACACACACACACACACACACACACACACACACACACACACACACACACACACACACACACACACACACACACACACACACACATATGCTGATTTAGTCATGGCCTGGGATTGGGGCTACCTTGGGGAGATCCCCACTGGGACACATCCTGGCTGTGTCTGGCTCTCTGAATGGCTGGCTGCCTGCGAGAAGACAGAATATACCTTCTAATAAAGCCTAACCTGCTTTATGAAATCTCTGTACGTCCTTTTATCATGAACAAAACACATGTTTTGGGCCATAATCAAGTCTTTAGCCTTGATTGTTTAAAATGATTCATGTGCAGACAATCATTTGGAATTTGGGTTGGTAAATGTGCAGGCACGACCGAGTCCGACCAATTGGCCTCTTGGAAAACTGCTATGAGCACACACCAGAGAGATATGTGTATCCTGAAAAAGGTGTGTGGTTTTCAAACCACCCTGTACGTTCACACCATAGTGACTGTTTTACAGTGAGAGACTGATGAACCAGAGGCACGTGAAGCGCTAGCTGCCTCTGTTCTGTTCTGACCGACTTCACTGTAACACCCTCACAGCTCCCTGGACATTCACAAGGGATAAAATTAGCTTGAAAGCAAAGAAATGCCCAGCTGTCACATTATCAATTAAAACGCAGTGTCACTTTCTTTAGTAAGGGAAACCAGACTGTGGAGTCATAGAATGCTATTGGCCTACAATAATAAGCAGTACTCTTCTCTTCCCAATTAAGAAAATAGCAATACTCCCTGTCCCTACCCCAAATGGAAACCCAGAGAGGTACACTAAACCCCAGTGTTTTATCAACATCTTCCCCCTATGCTGACTGAATCCCTCTCTCCTTCCCTCTTCCTCCTCTCTCTCTCCTTCCCTCCTCCTCCTCTCTCTCTTCTTCCCTCCTCCTCCTCTCTCTCTCCTTCCCTACTCATCTTCCCCACTCCTCCTCTCTCTCCTTCCCTCCTCCTCTTCCCTCTCTCCTTCCCTCCTCCTCCTCTCTCTCTCCTTCCATACTCATCTTCCCTACTCCTCCTCTATCTACTTCCCTCCTCCTCCCTCTTCTTCCCTCCTCCGCTTCCCTCTCTCCTTCCCTCCTCCTCCTCTTTCTCTCCTTCCCTCCTCCTCTCTCTCTCCTTCCCTTCTCATCTTCACTACTCCTCCTCTCTCTCCTTCCCTCCTCATCCTCCCTCTCCTTCCTCACTCCTCTTCCCTCTCTCATTTCTTCCTCCTCCTCTCTCTCTCCTTCCCTCCTCCTCCTCTCTCTCTCCTTCCCTCCTCCTCCTCTCTCTCCCCTTCCCTCCTCCTCCCCCCTCTCTCCTTCCCTACTCATCTTCCCTACTCATCCTCTCTCTCCTTCCCTCCTCCTCCTCCCTTTCATTCCCCACTCCTCTTCCATCTATGCTTCCCTCCATTCTCCTGTCTGTCTTACTTCCTGCTTCCTGTGTTTAATCTCCCCACGAGAAGGCAGACATTATTACCCATCAGCCCCCCTGTCAGCTCCTGTTAAGCAGACAGGATCTCCATTCCGGCTCTATTTGCATCCAACACAGGATACAGGAAGACATAGATGGAATCACAGAAGGAGAGAGAGAGACAGTGCAGCACCCAGCCTCACCTTACTAGAATCTGAAGTCAAATGTCTACTGTTTGCTGATGATCTGGTGCTTCTGTCACCAACCAAGGAGGGCCTACAGCAGCACCTAGATCATCTGCAAAGATTCTACCAGACCTGGGCCCAGACAGTACATCTCAGGAAGACAAAAATAATGGCGTTCCAAAAAAGGTCCAGTTGCCAGGACCACAAATACAAATTCAATCTAGACACTGTTGCCCTACAGCACATAAAAAACTATACATACCTCGGCCTAAACATCAGCGCCACAGGTAAGGGCGCTGATGTTTATGCTGAGAAGGGCCTTCTATGCCATCAAAAGGAACATAAAATTCATCATACCAATTAGCATCTGGCTAAAAATACTTGAATCAGTTATAGAACCCAATGCCCTTTATGGTTGTGAGGTCTGGGGTCCTCTCACCAACCAAGAATTCATACAATGGGACAAACACCAAATTGAGACTCCGCATGCAGAATTCTGCTAAAATATCCTCCATGTACAACGTAAAACACCAAATAATGCATGCTGAGCAGAATTAGGCCGCTTCCCACTAATTATCAAAATCCAGAAAAGAGCTGTTAAATTCTACAACCTAAAATGAAGCGATTCCCAAACCTTCCGTAAGCAAGGCCATCATCTACAGAGAGATGAACCTGGAGATGAGTCCCCTAAGCAAGCTAGTCCTGGGGCTCTGTTCACAAACACAAACACTCCCCACAGAGCCCCAGGGCAGCAGCACAATTAGACCAAAATCATGAGAACTCAAAAAGAACTCATTACTTGACACATTGGAAAAAAATGAAAAAAATGGTCAAACTGAGTAAACTAAAATGCTATTTGTCCCTAAACAGAGAGGACACAGTGGCAGAATACCTGACCACTGTGACTGACCCTAAACAGAGAGGACACAGTGGCAGAATACCTGACCACTGTGACTGACCCTAAACAGAGAGGACACAGTGGCAGAATACCTGACCACTGTGACTGACCCTAAACAGAGAGGACACAGTGGCAGAATACCTGACCACTGTGACTGACCCTAAACAGAGAGGACACAGTGGCAGAATACCTGACCACTGTGACTGACCCTAAACAGAGAGGACAGTGGCAGAATACCTGACCACTGTGACTGACCCTAAACAGAGAGGACACAGTGGCAGAATACCTGACCACTGTGACTGACCCTAAACAGAGAGGACACAGTGGCAGAATACCTGACCACTGTGACTGACACTAAACAGAGAGGACACAGTGGCAGAATACCTGACCACTGTGACTAACCAAAACTTAAGGAACGCTTTGACTATGTACAGACTTAGTGAGCATAGCCTTGCTATTGAGAAAGGTCGCCGTAGGCAGACATGGCTCTCAAGAGAAGACAGGCTATGTGCTCACTGCCCACAAAATGAGGTGGAAACTGAGCTTTTTAACTCAGATTACACAGACCCACAAAGAATTTCGAAAACATACCCAGTTTTGATAAACTCCCACATCTACTGGGTGAAATGCCACAGTGTGCCATCACAGCAGCAATATGTGTGACCTGTTGCCGCAAGAAAAGGGCAACCAGTGAAGAACAAACACCATTGTAAATACAACCCATATTTATTTATTTTCCATTTTTTACTTTAACTATTTGTTACAACATATAGACATAATATGACATTTGACATTTCTTTCGTCTTTTGGAACTTCTTTGAATGTAATGTTTACTGTACATTTTTATTGTTTATTTTACTTTTATTTATTATCTACCTCACTTGCTTTCGCAATGTAAACATATGTTTCCCACGCCAATAAAGCCCTTGAATTGAAATTGAATTGAAATTGAATTGAGAGAGCAAGAGACAGACAGACAGACAGATCTCTCCTCTTCCCCTCTCTCTCCTCTTCCCCCCTCTCTTCTTCCCTCTCTCTCCTCTTCCCCCTCTCTTCTCTTCCCCCCTGTCTCCTCTTCCCCTCTCTTCTCTTCCCCCCTCTCTCCTCTTCCCCCTCTCTTCTCTTCCCCCCCTGTCTCCTCTTGCCCCTCTCTCCTCTTCCCCCCTTCTCTCCCTCTCCTCTGACAGTTTCCCAGCACCAGCAGGCTGTGGTGTGATTCATGTTGTGTTATAATTCTCTATAAGCTTTGTCAGGATAGATTTCAATATGTCTTAACTGCTCTGACAGTGCTGAGGTCAGGGAAAGATTACATTCATCTGGTTTCATATAGAGGGCACAGTTCTACCCTCCTCTCACAGGCACCCTATAACTATGTCATACGTACCATTACAGACTCTGGTTCTGGACCTGTGTGTCTGTTGGTAAGATCATGGTGTTATCATTGAGAGGGTTGTGGGTTCAATTCCCACTGAGGCCAAAAATGCGAACCTGTATGCACTCGCTTTTTGTTGCAAGTCGGAAATGGTTTCAGTCGTTTTTGCACCATTAATTTTCCCCAAATTAATTTTTGAAACACCTCAAATAAGGTCTGTATTTGGCGTAGGTTTACCCTGGCATGGTGTTTTCATAACCATGTAAATCTCTTTCGGATTTGAAAATGCCAACTAGCATCAAAGTAGATGTTATACAAGCTAATGCACGTCATCTCTAGCTGACAGGCATTGTGTCAATTTAAAACTTGCACAAGACAGTTCACAGAATTATCAATTTTAAAGAAATGTAGCCAATTTATTAATTACTACATTTGGCGACTATCAGATAGTTCATCCAGAGATTCTTGACTTTACCTCGATTCGGCAGTCTCATCAAGACCACCATGGCATTTGTAGTTCCACGTTAGCAGCTAATTACCATAGCATTTTTGGGGAGTAAATACAGGGGAATATATTGATAAAAGTCACCTTGTCCTAGAGAGATTTACACAGTTATCAAAACATCACGAAAGGGAAAGCCTACACGGAACACAGTCCTTATTGTTAGTGTTTCTAAAAGAAAAAACTATTGGAACCATTTCCCCGTTCGAACACTAGGTTTTATGGGTATTATGACACATACTGTGGTGTTCAATGAGTTGGGCCTTCCATTATTCTCTTTGAACTGGACTGTGTGTTTACAGGCAGTAGGGCCTGTCATCGTTCACTTTGAACTGGACTGTGTGTTTACAGGCAGTAGGACCTGCCATCATTCACTTTGAACTGGACTGTGTGTTTGCAGGCAGTTGGGCCTGTCATCGTTCACTTTGAGCTAAAAATCGAATGAGCAAACATTAGATAAACCATTACAAACTTTATTTTATTTGTTTATTTAACTAGGCAAGTCAGTTATAAACAAATTCTTATTTACATTGACGGCCTAGTTGGCCATCAAAATTGCATTGAAACAACGGGGAATTGTAGCCTGCTCCTCCTTGTGCAGCTTGTCTGTGAATACACGCTTCTCCCAATCCCCGTTTTGACAACTGAAATGGAACTTGCCTGCCCATTTGATCGATGCCAAATACGTTTGATTGACAACGAAGAGATATGCTATCTGTGGATAAGAATCGTTCACGTTCAGCATAGCTAGCTAGCAAACAATTCACATTTCTTGCTAGCTAACCAAAATGACACTTGCACCTCTTGCTGTAGCCACCGTAAATCAATCTTAAGGGGAAAAGTCAGTCACTCACCCACTCCTCCAATGACATCACATCCACCGAGCAGCTAGTTAGCTAGCTAATGTTTGGCTCCGTGTTTTTAGCTTGCCCCCCAAAAATTGCTAGCTACGTAAATAGATACACTAGCCTAAGGGTGTCAAACTCAATCAAGCCACAGGCCAGATTGAAAAAATACAACACATTTGTGGGCCTGACAGAGACTATTTGTTTTTACAAAGACAATTGCATCAGCGACCTAAACAGGCAATTGTTTTATTATAAAACATATGGCACTTTATAATGTCCACTTATGGTGCTGTACATAAGATGCTGTACATAGCATTTTGACATATTAAAACAAAATAAGAGATACTTAATATTTGTCCAGCCTTTGCTGCTAATCAAAATGTATTTAATAACGGAAATGTAGCTGTATTTGTTGTAACTTTAAACTTAAAACATGTTTTTCATATTTTTTCACAGCATGGATCACTGGTGCAGTCGAATGCAGAATTGCTGTGGAGCACTCAAAATGTATTATAATTGTGGAGCCAGCCTACTGCTCAAATGTTGCTGTAACAGGCCTACACGTTTCTTCTTTGCCTGGTATTTTGTTGCAGGTTTGGTTTTTTGGGGTTATTCATTGTCAAGTTTTCGAGCCAGACTGCAACATTTTAGTAGCCTAGTTGGGACTGTGGCATGTGTCTGTACACTTTCCCTAAGATGCGCTTTGTAAACGGGACACACGAAAGCAATTGAAGTTGAGTTCACAGAGGCGAGTGCAACAGGCTGTAATTTCATAAAGTAGATGACTTAACTGTTGACTTAACTGTTGACTTGCTTGAATTTCCTATTTTTGGCCCACGGGCCTTTTGTTTGACACTTGGTGCCCTAGCAAATTATCCACGTGAAGACTGACTTGTGATTATTGCCCTTTGTTTGTTTGTGTTAACATTAGTAGGGTCCTCCATTTTTGTTAAAAATATTGAGTCATTGAAACTGAAACTGCATCACTGTGTGGAGGCAGCAACCAATGTACCAGACCAGCTGTGATTTACAACCTGATAGCAATATTTTTTGGGACCCTTCAAGAAATATATTGGTGAACTATATGAACCATGCAATGAACTGTATCCATCTATTACGACAACAATGTCTTAGTGTCATGGAACGCTGAGTCAAATATAATATATTTTAAAACCTGATAAAGTTGGTTTTGAAGCAATAGTTGATATTTTTAACTGATATTATGATTGTCTTGTTTGTTTCATATCTGCAAAGTATTTAAAACACTGTCAGTTCCTCTTCAAGGTGCTGTAAAGTGGTAAATATACAGTATGCATGTTGCGTTGGATAAATACAATACATATTATTATTATTATATTACTTAAAGGCAATATGTCTGCATTGTGTAATGTGTGAATGTCAGTGAATGTTCTGTTATCATAGCAGAGTGAAACTGGTAGTAGTGTGATTGTGGACAGTTGTCTTTTCTATGGTTGACTGACTGATGCTGTAATGCAGCCATGAGAGAGAGAGAGAGAGATTACATTACTTTGGCCTCTGTGTCAATGGCTCTTTAGGATGACAATAACCCCCTCAAATCCACAGGTCAAGCAAGAGTGGTCACTGAATGGTTTGACGAGCAGGAAAATGATGAAAACCATATGCCATGGACGTCTCAGTCACCAGATCTCAACCCAGTTGAACACTTATGGGAGATCAGAAGCCACTCCTGAGACAGTGCTTTCCACCACCATTAACAAAACACCAAATTATGGAATTTCTCCTGGAAGAATGGTGTTGCATCCCTCCGATAGAGTTCCAGACACTTGTAGAATCTATGCTAGGGTTCATTTAAGACGTTCTGGCTCGTTGTGGCACAATGCCCTATTAAGATACTTTATGTTAGTGTTTCCTTTTGTCAGGGGTAGAGAGGGGACGTAGAGACAGACTGTGTAGAGAGGGGACATAGAGACAGACTGGGTAGAGAGGGGACATAGAGACAGGCTGGGTAGAGAGGGGACATAGAGACAGGCTGGGTAGAGAGGGGACATAGAGACAGGCTGGGTAGAGAGGGGACATAGAGACAGGCTGGGTAGAGAGGGGACACAGAGACAGGCTGGGTAGAGAGGGGACAGAGAGACAGGCTGGGTAGAGAGGGGACATATAGACAGGCTGGGTAGAGAGGGGACATATAGACAGCATGGGTAGAGAGGGGACATATAGACAGACTGGGTAGAGAGGGGACAGAGAGACAGGCTGGGTAGAGAAGGAACATAGAGACAGGTTGGGTAGAGAGGGGACACAGAGACAGACATGTACGCACCTCTGTGTCTGTGGTGTGTGTGTGTGTGTGTGTGTGTGTGTGTGTGTGTTTGCTCTTTCTGTGGTGAGGAGAGGAGAGGAGATTGATTGATGTTCTCAGGGGACAGAGATGAACTCACTCACTGGGTAATGAATTGCAGAGACATTATGCAAATTGTATGCTAATTATCTAATCATGTTTGATTGCATTAAGGACGTCTCTCTTCTTGCTAACCTTGAGGAGACATTAATAATCAAATGCTGATCAGTACTGGGTCTGGGACTCTCTCTTCTTGCTAACCTTGAGGATACATTAATAATCAAATGCTGATCAGTACTGGGTCTGGGACTCTCTCTTCTTGCTAACCTTGAGGAGACATTAATAATCAAATGCTGATCAGTAATGGGTCTGGGACTCTCTCTTCTTGCTAACCTTGAGGAGACATTAATAATCAAATGCTGATCAGTACTGGGTCTGGGACTCTCTCTTCTTGCTAACCTTGAGGAGACATTAATAATCAAATGCTGATCAGTACTGGGTCTGGGACTCTCTCTTCTTGTTAACCTTGAGGAGACATTAATAATCAAATGCTGATCAGTACTGGGTCTGGGACTCTCTCTTCTCTCACACACTCTCACGCACGCACACGGACACACACACACACACGGACACACACACGGACACACACACGGACACACACACACACACACACACACACACACACACACACACACACACACACACACACACACACACACACACACACTGATTACAGCTCAGCATTCAACACCATAGTCCCCTCCAAGCTCATCACTAAGCTAAGGACCCTGGGACTAAACACCTCCCTCTGCAACAGGATCCTGGACATCATGACGGGCCGCCACCAGGTGTTGAGCGTAGGCAACAACACCTCCGCCACGCTGACCTTCAACACAGGGCCCACCTCCACATCGACGGGCCCGAGAGCTTCAATTTCCCCGGTGTCCACATCACTAAGGAATTAACGTGGTCTACAGACACCAACACAGTTGTGAAGAGGGCATGACGGCGAATCTTCCCCTTGCCTGGCTTCCCAGATTCCTGGTGATGATAAACGCCACACCCAGGGACGTTAGTTTCTTCTCCATAATAAGTCTGGATCTGAGTACATCCCCGACCCGACGCAAACACAATTGGGGCCATCCAATTGGTCCAGAAACTGATGGTTTGGGTCAGAGCCAGAAGCGACCATTTGAAAATGTGTCGTTGGCTTTGATGCTCTGATTAGATGGAGACAATCCGATGGCTGACAACTGTACAACGCTCCTCGCGACCCTTATCATCACAAATAACGCCAGTGATGTATATTTCAGACTCAAGTACGTAGCGAACGACAGAGCAGCTGAATTTAGCGTGATTTGTCAGGCTACTCTTCCCCCCCACAGGAGTCTGAAAAGATTTGGGCCCTCAGAGGGTGGTGAGTACGACACAGTACATCATTTTACCCCTGAGCTATGAGACTTCGAAACAAGACTTTTAAACAGCGAATCAAAAGTTTACCTGCTGCTGTAACTGTCTATTTGATATTTCTCTATTTGGTATTTGTCTATTTGATATTTGATATTTGTCTATTTGTCTATTTGATATTTGTCTATTTGTCTATTTGTCTATTTGTCTATTTGGTATTTGTCTATTTGGTATTTGTCTATTTGTCTATTTGGTATTTGTCTATTTGATATTTGTCTATTTGTCTATTTGTCTATTTGTCTATTTGGTATTTGTCTATTTGTCTATTTGGTATTTGTCTATTTGATATTTGTCTATTTGTCTATTTGTCTATTTGTCTATTTGTCTATTTGATATTTGTCTATTTGTCTATTTGTCTATTTGTCTATTTGTCTATTTGATATTTGTCTATTTGATATTTGTCTATTCATACCTCTCTCCCTCTCTCTCCCTCAAGGACCCTTAAGTAAGTGTTTCAATGATAGTCTACACCTGTTGTTTACGAAGCTTGTGATACAAATAAATATATATATAACTATATACAGTGGGGAGAACAAGTATTTGATACACTGCCGAAACCTGTAAAATCGGCAGTGTATCAAATACTTGTTCTCCCCACTGTATATAGTTATATATATATTTACACATTGTGTGTGACACAGGTCAGCCTCTAGCCTTTTTTGGGGGGTCCTAATCAAGATTTCATAGAAGAAATGTTGCCGTTTTAAAGATAATGTCCTGAAATTTTTACAAATTGTTTCATGACTTCATTACGCCATGTTAATGATATCTGATTGAGAGGGACTAACAACACCAAGGGGCCCCTGGGCACATGCCCTGTGTGCCCAGTCGGCTAGTAATGGCTGACTAAACGATCTTACCTATTAATCACTATATTTTTTATCTGAAATGTTATAACTGCTCCCAAATGGTGTAAAAAATAGAGAGAGCACTGAAGGAGGAAGCCGCGGCATCTGGATGCTGTTCTCGTCGTATTTATCCTGGAGGGATAGACGGGCATCGCTGAGCAGAGCGGGTTTCTGCATGCGCCCGTTGGGTAGATCCAGAGAATCCTTCGATACTGGGCTGCAACGTCTCTCGGGGGTGTTTGAGATGCTGCAGACTGTGGAGAACCTCTTCCACGGCCATCCCCAGTTGAGCCAGCTGGTCATGGTGTTGACATAGAAGGTACCCTTGTTCGTCGACCGTCTGAGAGATTTCCAACTTTCCTGCTGCTTCCGTGGTTTGAGTTGGTAAGCAGGAAGCAGGTGCAGTGTAACTGTCTCCCACCGTTGTAAGGGGTGCGTACTGGCGGCAGAGAAGTCAGGCGCAGCAGAGTGAAAAACTGTGTTTCCAACGGAGCAGTTTAATAATAAAAACCAGAATCAGAACAAACAATCAACGGGTTCAAAACCCGTCGCACACCAGATAAACGTGCACAAAGCACTTACAATAAACAACTCCGGACAAGGACATGGGGGGGAACAGAGGGTTAAATACACAACATGTAATGATGGATTTGAACCCAGGTGTGTGGGAAGACAAGACAAAACAAATGGAAAATGAAAAGTGGATCGATGATGGCTAGAAGACCGGCGACGCCGACCGCCGAAGGCCGCCCGATCAAGGAGAGGAAACAACTTCGGTGGAAGTGGTGACATGCAGGAAGCAGGAAGCAGGAAGCATGTGAATGTGAAACGTTTAATGAACAACAAAGCCAGTAACAAAACAATTCCATAAGGAGCCGGTAAACAACACCCCGGTAAACAACACTCTGCTAAACAACACCCCGGCAAACAACAAGCCGGTAAACAACACTCTGGTAAACAACACCCCGGTAAACAACACCCCGGTAAACAACACTCTGGTAAACAACACTCCAGTAAACAAAACCCCGGTAAACAACACTCTGGTAAACAACACTCCGGTAAACAAAACTCCGGTAAACAACACTCCGGTAAACAACACCCCTGCAAACAACAAGCCGGTAAACAACACTCTGGTAAACAACACCCCGGTAAACAACACCCCGGTAAACAACACCCCAGTAAACAACACCCCGGTAAACAACACGCCGGTAAACACCACTCTGGTAAACAACACTCCGGTAAACAACACTCTGGTAAACAACACGCCGGTAAACAACACCCCGGTAAACAACACTCCGGTAGACAACACTCTGGTAAACAACACTCCAGTAAACAACACCCCGGTAAACAACACTCCGGTAAACAACACTCTGGCAAACAACACTCCAGTAAACAACACTCTGGTAAACAACATTCCAGTAAACAACACGCCGGTAAACAACACGCCGGTAAACAACACTCCGGTAAACAACACTCTGGTAAACAACACTCTGGTAAACAACACTCTGGTAAACAAAACTCCGGTAAACAACACCTCAGGTAAACAACACTCTGCTAAACAACACTCTGGTAAACAACACTCCGGTAAACAACACTCCGGTAAACAACACCCCGGTAAACAACACTCTGGTAAACAACACTCTGGTAAACAACACCTTGGTAAACAACACTCTGGTAAACAACACCTTGGTAAACAACACGCTGGTAAACACGAACAATACCAACTGGTGAGAAAACATAAGGGAGCGACACATAAGGGGAGGAAATTATGAAGGTAATCCAGGTCCAGGTGTGAATCCATAATGATTAACAGGTGTGCGTAGTGATGAATCCCAGGACTGGTGGATAGTATTCCTGAGACGTCGTACGCCGGAGGGGAGGAGCAGGAGAAGATGTGACAGATTGCACTACCAACGTTTCTTCATGACACCTGGTGTATTCTGCTATTGTAACTCTCAACAGTAAATTGAGGACCCGACTGAGTTCCTATTTTGGGTTTTGTACTTTTATATAGTTGGTCGGGGGCCCACTAACCTCCACGGGGACCTACGCAAGGCACATAGTCTGTGTATAGGCAGAGGCAGCACTGCACACACGCTCACACACTCTCTGTGTGACAGAGAAGGACAGACAGGGACAGAGTTACAAATGGGGATAGAGAGTGACAGATAGGGACAGATAGGGACAGAGAGTGACAGATGGGGACAGATGGGGACAGAGAGTGACAGATGACGACAGAGAGTGAGAGATGGGGACAGTTAGGGACTGATAGGACAGAGAGTGACAGAGTAAAACAGATGTTTGTGTATTACAGCGTCGTATTAGTCCAGGATTGCTCTATGTTTAAGCTGGACTTCCAGACCAGAGCCAGGGGAGATTGGGAAGGGAAAAGGTCAATCATCTCACATTAACTCTCCTTCAATATTATCTGGCCTTATTTCTCAGGGACATGGGATTATTACCTTGAGTCAGGGAGCTCCAGCTTGTCACTTTAACACAGAGTTTTTTTTCCGCATTACATTTTGGAGAGCGACTCCTTTCCCACCTTCCTCCACATTTATCACTTTTCTAAATCTTTGATTCTTCAAATACAGAGTGTTTGTCAGCTGTTCATTGGACCCTGTCTGGCACAGTGTGTGTATGTGTGTGTGTGTGTGTGTGTGTGTGTGTGTTCGTGTGTGTGTTGCTGCTCCACTGGTGTGTGTGACAGGAAGGTGACAAGCGACTGGTGTGTGAGACACTGATAATGAAATGGTTATCTCGGAGTTTGAACGGTAAGTAATTCCATTTACTCCCGTAATCCTCCAGTAGATGTGTCTCTGTCAGCCAACCAGCAGGCAGACACATCCGCTGTGACGGTGGAGGCCTCAGCCTACTGTGAATGCCATCCTGCACCTCTTGCCCCCCCCTCCCCCTCTCTCTCTCTCTCTCTCTCTCTCTCTCTTTCTCTCTCTCTCTCTCTCTCTCTCTCTCGCTTCTTCTCTCTCTCTCTCTTTCTCGCTCCTTCACTCTCTCTCTCTCTCTCATAACCTAAAGCACAGACTATAAAATGTAACTTAAAGTCAGTCTGAGTTGAGTTAATCCATACTGATTAAATCAGGAAGTCCCCTCACTGCTCAGATCACACTCATAATTCACTTCTCCTGTGTCATCACATCAAGTGCTGTTCTCCTGTTGTCCTGTTGTCCTGTTGTTCTGTTGTTCTGTTGTCCTGTTGTCCTGTTGTTCTGTTGTTCTGTTGTCCTGTTGTCCTGTTGTTCTGTTGTTCTGTTGTGCTGTTGTCCTGTTGTCCTGTTGTCCTGTTGTTCTGTTGTCCTGTTGTCCTGTTGTTCTGTTGTTCTGTTGTCTTGTTGTCCTGTGTTCTGTTGTTCTGTTGTCCTGTTGTTCTGTTGTTCTGTTGTCCTGTTGTTCTGTTGTCTTGTTGTCCTGTGTTCTGTTGTTCTGTTGTCCTGTTGTTCTGTTGTCCTGTTGTCCTGTGTCCTGTTGTCCTGTTGTCCTGTTGTCCTGTTGTTCTGTTGTCCTGTTGTCCTGTTGTGCTGTTGTTCTGTTGTGCTGTTGTCCTGTTGTCCTGTTGTCCTGTTGTCCTGTTGTCCTGTTGTTCTGTTGTTCTGTTGTCTTGTTGTCCTGTGTTCTGTTGTTCTGTTGTCCTGTTGTTCTGTTGTTCTGTTGTCCTGTTGTTCTGTTGTCTTGTTGTCCTGTGTTCTGTTGTTCTGTTGTCCTGTTGTTCTGTTGTTCTGTTGTCCTGTTGTCCTGTGTTCTGTTGTCCTGTTGTCCTGTTGTTCTGTTGTTCTGTTGTCCTGTTGTTCTGTTGTCATGTTGTCTTGTTGTTCTGTTGTCCTGTTGTCATGTTGTCATGTTGTTCTGGTGTCTTGTTGTCCTGTTGTGCTGTTGTCCGGTTGTGCTGTTGTCCTGTTGTACTGTTGTTCTGTTGTTCTGTTGTCCTGTTGTCCTGTTGTGCTGTTGTTCTGTTGTTCTGTTGTTCTGTTGTTCTGTTGTCCTGTTGTTCTGTTGTCCTGTTGTCCTGTTGTTCTGTTGTGCTGTTGTTCTGTTGTCCGGTTGTCCTGTTGTTCTGTTGTCCTGTTGTCCTGTTGTGCTGTTGTCCTGTTGTCTTGTTGTTCTGTTGTCCTGTTGTCTTGTTGTTCTGTTGTCCTGTTGTCTTGTTGTTCTGTTGTCCTGTTGTGCTGTTGTCCTGTTGCCCTGTTGTCCTGTTGTCTTGTTGTTCTGTTGTTCTGTTGTCCTGTTGTCTTGTTGTTCTGTTGTCCTGTTGTCTTGTTGTTCTGTTGTCCTGTTGTTCTGTTGTTCTGTTGTCTTGTTGTCCTGTGTTCTGTTGTTCTGTTGTCCTGTTGTTCTGTTGTTCTGTTGTCCTGTTGTTCTGTTGTCTTGTTGTCCTGTGTTCTGTTGTTCTGTTGTGCTGTTGTTCTGTTGTTCTGTTGTTCTGTTGTCCTGTTGTCCTGTGTTCTGTTGTCCTGTTGTCCTGTTGTTCTGTTGTTCTGTTGTCCTGTTGTTCTGTTGTCCTGTTGTCTTGTTGTTCTGTTGTCCTGTTGTCATGTTGTTCTGTTGTCTTGTTGTCCTGTTGTGCTGTTGTCCTGTTGTCCTGTTGTTCTGTTGTTCTGTTGTCCTGTTGTACTGTTGTTCTGTTGTTCTGTTGTCCTGTTGTCCTGTTGTGCTGTTGTTCTGTTGTTCTGTTGTTCTGTTGTCCTGTTGTTCTGTTGTCCTGTTGTCCTGTTGTTCTGTTGTGCTGTTGTTCTGTTGTCCGGTTGTCCTGTTGTTCTGTTGTCCTGTTGTCCTGTTGTGCTGTTGTCCTGTTGTCTTGTTGTTCTGTTGTCCTGTTGTCTTGTTGTTCTGTTGTCCTGTTGTCTTGTTGTTCTGTTGTCCTGTTGTGCTGTTGTTCTGTTGTCCTGTTGCCCTGTTGTCCTGTTGTCTTGTTGTTCTGTTGTTCTGTTGTCCTGTTGTCTTGTTGTTCTGTTGTCCTGTTGTCTTGTTGTTCTGTTGTCCTGTTGTGCTGTTGTTCTGTTGTCCTGTTGCCCTGTTGTCCTGTTGTCTTGTTGTTCTGTTGTTCTGTTGTCCTGTTGTCCTGTTGTCCTGTTGTCCTGTTGTGCTGTTGTCCTGTTGTGCTGTTGTCCTGTTGTCCTGTTGTTCTGTTGTTCTGTTGTGCTGTTGTCCTGTTGTCCTGTTGTCCTGTTGTTCTGTTGTCCTGTTGTCCTGTTGTTCTGTTGTCTTGTTGTCCTGTGTTCTGTTGTTCTGTTATCCTGTTGTTCTGTTGTTCTGTTGTCCTGTTGTTCTGTTGTCCTGTTGTCCTGTTGTCCTGTTGTCCTGTGTTCTGTTGTCCTGTTGTCCTGTTGTTCTGTTGTTCTGTTGTCCTGTTGTCCTGTTGTCTTGTTGTCCTGTTGTCCTGTTGTCATGTTGTCATGCTGTTCTGTTGTCTTGTTGTCCTGTTGTGCTGTTGTCCTGTTGTCCTGTTGTCCTGTTGTTCTGTTGTTCTGTTGTCCTGTTGTACTGTTGTTCTGTTGTTCTGTTGTCCTGTTGTCCTGTTGTGCTGTTGTCCTGTTGTTCTGTTGTCTTGTTGTCCTGTGTTCTGTTGTTCTGTTGTCCTGTTGTTCTGTTGTTCTGTTGTTCTGTTGTCCTGTTGTCCTGTGTTCTGTTGTCCTGTTGTCCTGTTGTTCTGTTGTTCTGTTGTCCTGTTGTTCTGTTGTCCTGTTGTCTTGTTGTTCTGTTGTCCTGTTGTCATGTTGTCATGTTGTTCTGTTGTCTTGTTGTCCTGTTGTGCTGTTGTCCTGTTGTCCTGTTGTTCTGTTGTCCTGTTGTTCTGTTGTTCTGTTGTCCTGTTGTCCTGTTGTGCTGTTGTTCTGTTGTTCTGTTGTTCTGTTGTTCTGTTGTTCTGTTGTTCTGTTGTCCTGTTGTTCTGTTGTCCTGTTGTCCTTTTGTTCTGTTGTGCTGTTGTTCTGTTGTCCGGTTGTCCTGTTGTTCTGTTGTCCTGTTGTCCTGTTGTGCTGTTGTCCTGTTGTCTTGTTGTTCTGTTGTCCTGTTGTCTTGTTGTTCTGTTGTCCTGTTGTGCTGTTGTTCTGTTGTCCTGTTGCCCTGTTGTCCTGTTGTCTTGTTGTTCTGTTGTTCTGTTGTCCTGTTGTCTTGTTGTTCTGTTGTCCTGTTGTCTTGTTGTTCTGTTGTCCTGTTGTGCTGTTGTTCTGTTGTCCTGTTGCCCTGTTGTCCTGTTGTCTTGTTGTTCTGTTGTTCTGTTGTCCTGTTGTCCTGTTGTCCTGTTGTCCTGTTGTGCTGTTGTCCTGTTGTGCTGTTGTCCTGTTGTCCTGTTGTTCTGTTGTTCTGTTGTGCTGTTGTCCTGTTGTCCTGTTGTCCTGTTGTTCTGTTGTCCTGTTGTCCTGTTGTTCTGTTGTCTTGTTGTCCTGTGTTCTGTTGTTCTGTTGTCCTGTTGTTCTGTTGTTCTGTTGTCCTGTTGTTCTGTTGTCTTGTTGTCCTGTGTTCTGTTGTTCTGTTGTCCTGTTGTTCTGTTGTCCTGTTGTCCTGTTGTCCTGTGTTCTGTTGTCCTGTTGTCCTGTTGTTCTGTTGTTCTGTTGTCCTGTTGTCCTGTTGTCTTGTTGTCCTGTTGTCCTGTTGTCATGTTGTCATGCTGTTCTGTTGTCTTGTTGTCCTGTTGTGCTGTTGTCCTGTTGTCCTGTTGTCCTGTTGTTCTGTTGTTCTGTTGTCCTGTTGTACTGTTGTTCTGTTGTCCTGTTGTCCTGTTGTTCTGTTGTTCTGTTGTTCTGTTGTTCTGTTGTCCTGTTGTTCTGTTGTCCTGTTGTCCTGTGGTTCTGTTGTGCTGTTGTTCTGTGTTCCGGTTGTCCTGTTGTTCTGTTGTCCTGTTGTGCTGTTGTCCTGTTGTCTTGTTGTTCTGTTGTCCTGTTGTTTTGTTGTTCTGTTGTCCTCTTGTCTTGTTGTTCTGTTGTCCTGTTGTGCTGTTGTTCTGTTGTCCTGTTGCCCTGTTGTCCTGTTGTCTTGTTGTTCTGTTGTTCTGTTGTCCTGTTGTCTTGTTGTTCTGTTGTCCTGTTGTCTTGTTGTTCTGTTGTCCTGTTGTGCTGTTGTTCTGTTGTCCTGTTGCCCTGTTGTCCTGTTGTCTTCTGTTGTCCTGTTGTCCTGTTGTCCTGTTGTGCTGTTGTCCTGTTGTCCTGTTGTCCTGTTGTCCTGTTGTCCTGTTGTGCTGTTGTTCTGTTGTCCTGTTGTCCTGTTGTTCTGTTGTCATGTTGTGCTGTTGTCCTGTTGTTCTGTTGTTCTGTTGTCTTGTTGTCTTGTTGTCCTGTTGTCTTGTTGTTCTGTTGTCCTGTTGTTCTGTTGTCCTGTTGTCCTTTTGTTCTGTTGTGCTGTTGTTCTGTTGTCCGGTTGTCCTGTTGTTCTGTTGTCCTGTTGTCCTGTTGTGCTGTTGTCCTGTTGTCTTGTTGTTCTGTTGTCCTGTTGTCTTGTTGTTCTGTTGTCCTGTTGTGCTGTTGTTCTGTTGTCCTGTTGCCCTGTTGTCCTGTTGTCTTGTTGTTCTGTTGTTCTGTTGTCCTGTTGTCTTGTTGTTCTGTTGTCCTGTTGTCTTGTTGTTCTGTTGTCCTGTTGTGCTGTTGTTCTGTTGTCCTGTTGCCCTGTTGTCCTGTTGTCTTGTTGTTCTGTTGTTCTGTTGTCCTGTTGTCCTGTTGTCCTGTTGTCCTGTTGTGCTGTTGTCCTGTTGTGCTGTTGTCCTGTTGTCCTGTTGTTCTGTTGTTCTGTTGTGCTGTTGTCCTGTTGTCCTGTTGTCCTGTTGTTCTGTTGTCCTGTTGTCCTGTTGTTCTGTTGTCTTGTTGTCCTGTGTTCTGTTGTTCTGTTGTCCTGTTGTTCTGTTGTTCTGTTGTCCTGTTGTTCTGTTGTCTTGTTGTCCTGTGTTCTGTTGTTCTGTTGTCCTGTTGTTCTGTTGTCCTGTTGTCCTGTTGTCCTGTGTTCTGTTGTCCTGTTGTCCTGTTGTTCTGTTGTTCTGTTGTCCTGTTGTCCTGTTGTCTTGTTGTCCTGTTGTCCTGTTGTCATGTTGTCATGCTGTTCTGTTGTCTTGTTGTCCTGTTGTGCTGTTGTCCTGTTGTCCTGTTGTCCTGTTGTTCTGTTGTTCTGTTGTCCTGTTGTACTGTTGTTCTGTTGTCCTGTTGTCCTGTTGTCCTGTTGTTCTGTTGTTCTGTTGTTCTGTTGTTCTGTTGTCCTGTTGTTCTGTTGTCCTGTTGTCCTGTGGTTCTGTTGTGCTGTTGTTCTGTGTTCCGGTTGTCCTGTTGTTCTGTTGTCCTGTTGTCCTGTTGTGCTGTTGTCCTGTTGTCTTGTTGTTCTGTTGTCCTGTTGTTTTGTTGTTCTGTTGTCCTCTTGTCTTGTTGTTCTGTTGTCCTGTTGTGCTGTTGTTCTGTTGTCCTGTTGCCCTGTTGTCCTGTTGTCTTGTTGTTCTGTTGTTCTGTTGTCCTGTTGTCTTGTTGTTCTGTTGTCCTGTTGTCTTGTTGTTCTGTTGTCCTGTTGTGCTGTTGTTCTGTTGTCCTGTTGCCCTGTTGTCCTGTTGTCTTCTGTTGTCCTGTTGTCCTGTTGTCCTGTTGTGCTGTTGTCCTGTTGTCCTGTTGTCCTGTTGTCCTGTTGTCCTGTTGTGCTGTTGTTCTGTTGTCCTGTTGTCCTGTTGTTCTGTTGTCATGTTGTGCTGTTGTCCTGTTGTTCTGTTGTTCTGTTGTCTTGTTGTCTTGTTGTCCTGTTGTCTTGTTGTTCTGTTGTCCTGTTGTCCTGTTGTTCTGTTGTCATGCTGTGCTGTTGTTCTGTTGTCCTGTTGTTCTGTTGTTCTGTTGTTCTGTTGTCTTGTTGTTCTGTTGTCCTGTTGTCTTGTTGTTCTGTTATCCTGTTGTTCTGTTGTCATGTTGTGCTGTTGTTCTGTTGTCCTGTTGTGCTGTTGTTCTGTTGTTCTGTTGTCTTGTTGTTCTGTTGTCCTGTTGTCTTGTTGTTCTGTTGTGCTGTTGTCTTGTTGTTCTGTTGTCCTGTTGTCTTGTTGTCCTGTTGTGCTGTTGTTCTGTTGTGCTGTTGTCTTGTTGTTCTGTTGTCCTGTTGTCTTGTTGTTCTGTTGTTCTGTTGTCCTGTTGTCTTGTTGCCCTGCTGTCCTGTTGTTCTGTTGTTCTGTTGTCCTGTTGTGCTGTTGTTCTGTTGTCCTGTTGTGCTGTTGTCTTGTTGTCCTGTTGTGCTGTTGTTCTGTTGTGCTGTTGTCTTGTTGTTCTGTTGTCCTGTTTTCTTGTTGTTCTGTTGTCCTGTTGTTCTGTTGTCATGTTGTGCTGTTGTTCTGTTGTCCTGTTGTTCTGTTGTTCTGTTGTCTTGTTGTTCTGTTGTCCTGTTGTGCTGTTGTTCTGTTGTTCTGTTGTTCTGTTGTTCTGTTTCCTGTTGTCCTGTTGTTCTGTTGTCATGTTGTTCTGTTGTTCTGTTGTCCTGTTGTTATGTTGTTCTGTTGTCCTGTTGTCCCATTGATGTAGTGTGTTTCTCTCAGACTCCATACAAAGTGGAAGTGGCACATTATTCAGAAACAATGTATTATTAGATAGGGCCACACACACGTAAACAGCACACTGGGCCATGCACCGCAGCAAAATGTGTGTGTGTGTGTGTGTGTGTGTGTGTGTGTGTGTGTGTGTGCATGAGGGTGTTTGTGATTGTGTGTGTGTGTGTGTGTATGTATGTATGCATGAGGGTGTTTGTGATTGTGTGTGTGTCTGTGTGTGTGTGTGTGTGTGTGTGTGTGTGTGTGTGCATGAGGGTGTTTGTGATTGTGTGTGTGGGTGTATGTATGTATGCATGAGGGTGTTTGTGATAGTGTGTGTGTGTGTGTGTGTGTGTGTGTGTGTTTGAGGGTGTTTGTGGGTGTTTGTGATAGTGTGTGTGACTGTGTGATTATGTGTGTATGTTTTGTGGTACCTGTGAGAGGGCCAGATGGCAGAAGGGAATACTCTCATTGATCCTCATTACACTGGTCAGACACCAGTGTGTTGGTGTTTGTGTATGTGTGTGTGTGTGTGCCGGTTTCAGTGTGTGTATGTGTGTGACAGCAGCACCAGCTTCATCTCTATAACAATTGTCTACCTCTGCCATGCGTGGAAGGAGCATTGATTCCCACTGAGCATCTCTCTGATCGTTGTCTTATTGGCGCAGATTCATTAGCGGGAATAAAGCTGGACTGACCTTAGAACAACCTGTAATGAGAATTGATTACCTTTTGAGCATCTCTCTGATCCCCACTGTGTTCACATAAGGCCAGGGCAGTGGTGGTGCTTGATGGGTAATGCCGTTTCCAATCCGAGAGCCGATGCACAAACAAATAAGACAATAATATATTCATGCAAAGATGCATGAAGTTCAAATGTTTATACTGTTATATTTGATGGTGTGTGTGTGTGTGTGTGTGTGTGCGTATCAGCCATGTACCTGTCAGTGTGAGAGTGTGAGTGAAGGCTTGCTCTTGCACATAATCGATACTCCTCTCAAGCCGGCACACGGCTGCCATGGTAACTTGGCCCTCGGTCTGCGATGGCAGGGTCATTGGCATGCTGCTGCTGTGTGTGTGTGTGTGTGTGTGTGTGTGTGTGTGTGTGTGTGTGTGTCTGTGTGTGTGTGTGTGTGTGTGTGTGTGTGTGTGTGTGTGTGTGTGTGTGTGTGTGTGTGTGTGTGTGTGTGTGTGTGTGTGTGTGTGCACGTGTGTGTGTGTCTGTGGGTGTTTGTGTAACGTCTGCTTCCAGCTCACACTCTCAAACACGTAGATCCCCTGAACGCAGCACACTCTCCAGATCCCAATCACCTGAATTCTGATCACCTGTTCACACACACCTGTATGTCATTATCACACACTTTTTAGTTCAGTTCCTTGCAGCCCATCGTTGTGAGGTATTGTTTGTTTTGTGACACTTCTATTCAGAGCTCTGTTTTTCCCGCCATTTAATCCTCCCGTAGTTTTGACTGCCTCACTAACGACGCCTTTTGCCTATTCCCTGCCTGTACTTTACCCTCTACCTGCCTCCTCCTGTGTATGACCTTCTGCCTGCCCCTGGACCCAGCTACCTGCCTCCTCCTGTGTATGACCTTCTGCCTGCCCCTGGACCCAGCTACCTGCCTCCTCCTGTGTATGACCTTCTGCCTGCCCCTGGAGCCAGCTACCTGCCTCCTCCTGTGTATGACCTTCTGCCTGCCCCTGGACCCAGCTACCTGCCTCCTCCTGTGTATGACCTTCTGCCTGCCCCTGGACCCAGCTACCTGCCTCCTCCTGTGTATGACCTTCTGCCTGCCCCTGGAGCCAGCTACCTGCCTCCTCCTGTGTATGACCTTCTGCCTGCCCCTGGAGCCAGCTACCTGCCTCCTCCTGTGTATGACCTTCTGCCTGCCCCTGGACCCAGCTACCTGCCTCCTCCTGTGTATGACCTTCTGCCTGCCCCTGGACCCAGCTACCTGCCTCCTCCTGTGTATGACCTTCTGCCTGCCCCTGGACCCAGCTACCTGCCTCCTCCTGTGTATGACCTTCTGCCTGCCCCTGGACCCAGCTACCTGCCTCCTCCTGTGTATGACCTTCTGCCTGCCCCTGGACCCAGCTACCTGCCTCCTCCTGTGTATGACCTTCTGCCTGCCCCTGGACCCAGCTACCTGCCTCCTCCTGTGTATGACCTTCTGCCTGCCCCTGGACCCAGCTACCTGCCTCCTCCTGTGTATGACCTTCTGCCTGCCCCTGGACCCATCTACCTGCCTCCTCCTGTGTATGACCTTCTGCCTGCCCCTGGAGCCAGCCACCTGCCTCCTCCTGTGTATGACCTTCTGCCTGCCCCTGGACCCAGCTACCTGCCTCCTCCTGTGTATGACCTTCTGCCTGCCCCTGGACCCAGCTACCTGCCTCCTCCTGTGTATGACCTTCTGCCTGCCCCTGGACCCAGCTACCTGCCTCCTCCTGTGTATGACCTTCTGCCTGCCCCTGGACCCAGCTACCTGCCTCCTCCTGTGTATGACCTTCTGCCTGCCCCTGGACCCAGCTACCTGCCTCCTCCTGTGTATGACCTTCTGCCTGCCCCTGGAGCCAGCTACCTGCCTCCTCCTGTGTATGACCTTCTGCCTGCCCCTGGACCCAGCTACCTGCGTCCTCCTGTGTATGACCTTCTGCCTGCCCCTGGACCCAGCTACCTGCCTCCTCCTGTGGTCCTTTACCTTAAACACCTGCTGCGCCCTGCGCTTGATACTAGCTCTCTGTCTCCCATCGTGTACAGTTTGGGTGCGCGTGTGAAGCACAGTGCTGAACTTGGGTTGGCTGTTGTTTATTCTGACCTCATAGTCAATTGCACATGTTTATGTGGGGGACCTGTTACTCTCAGTGATAGAATATCACCTATTATCCTAAAGAAATACAGGTCTGTAGTGTATACCTCTCCTCTCTTCTGTCGTCTCCTCTCCTCTTCTGTTCTCTTCTGTAATCTCCACCCGGCACAGCCAGAAGAGGACTGGCCATCCCACATATGCTCTCTCTAATTCTCTCTTTCTTTCTCTCTCTCGGAGGACTCGCCCTAGGAGCATGCCCCAGGAATACCTGACATGATGACTCCTTGCTGTCCCCAGTCCACCTGACTGTGCTGCTGCTCCAGTTTCAACTGTTCTGCCTTATTATTATTCGACCATGCTGGTCATTTATGAACATTTGAACATCTTGACCATGTTTTGTTATAATCTCCACCCGGCACAGCCAGAAGAGGACTGGCCACCCCACATAGCCTGGTTCCTCTCTAGGTTTCTTCCTAGGTTTTGGCCTTTCTAGGGAGTTTTTCCTAGCCACCGTGCTTCTACACCTGCATTGCTTGCTGTTTGGGGTTTTAGGCTGGGTTTCTGTACAGCACTTTGAGATATCAGCTGATGTACGAAGGGCTATATAAATAAATTTGATTTGATTTGATTTGATTCTGTTCTCTCCTCTCCTCTTCTGTTCTCTCCTATCCTCTTCTGTTCTCTCCTATCCTCTTCTGTCCTCTCCTCTCCTCTTCTGTCCTCTCCTCTCCTCTTCTGTCCTCTCAAATCCTCTTCTGTCCTATCCTCTTCTGTCCTCTCTTATCCTTTTCTGTCCTCTCATACCTCTTCTGTCCTCTCCTCTCCTCTTCTGTCCTCTCCTCTTCTGTCCTCTCATATCCTCTTCTGTCCTCTCCTCTTCTGTTCACTTCTGTCCTCTCCTCTTCTGTCCTCTCCTATCCTCTTCTGTCCTCTCCTATCCTCTTCTGTCCTCTCCTCTCCTCTCCTCTTCTGTCCTCTCCTCTCCTCTTCTGTCCTATCCTATCCTCTTCTGTCCTCTCCTCTTCTGTTCACTTCTGTCCTCTCCTCTTCTGTCCTCTTCTGTCCTATCCTCTCCTCTTCTGTCCTCTCCTCTCCTCTTCTGTTCTGTCCTCTTCTGTCCTCTCCTCTTCTGTCCTCTTCTGTCCTCTCCTCTTCTGTCCTCTCATCTCCTCTTCTGTCCTCTCCTCTTCTGTCCTCATCTCTTCTGTCCTCTCCTCTTCTATCCTCTCCTCTTCTGTCCTCTCCTCTTCTGTCCTCTCCTCATCTCTTCTGTCCTCTCCTCTCCTCTTCTATCCTCTCCTCTTCTATCCTCTCCTCTTCTGTCCTCTCCTCTCCTCTTCTGTTCTCTTCCTTCCTCTCCTCTTCTATTTTCTTCACTTTTCTTCTCTTCTCTTCTCTTCTCTTCTCTTCTCTTCTCTTCTCTTCTCTTCTCTACTTTTCTCTCTTCTCACTCTCTCCCATCTCTCTCATATTGCCCCAGCGTGTCTCTCCTGTTTGCAGAGACCATGGAGGACAGACATTAAATAACGTGTTGTTAAAAAGCCATGAGCTCCGTTTTCCGCCAGGATGAGACACAGCAAATATACACTCACTCTTGTTCAGTGAGAGCGTGTGTGTGAGAGCGATCGAGTGTGTTAGTTTACATGTGTGTGTGTGTCAGTGTGTGTGTGTGGGCCCACTTAGACAACGACCCCCTGTTATGACAGTCCGATCCTGACATATTGAGACATTTTCAGAGCAGCAGGAGGCCACTGTAATATACAGCTCAAACCTTACTTGAGAGAGAGAGAGAGCAGACGAGCAGATGAGCCCCCATATTTTTCAGCGTGTTCTTAAAAAAATATAGATTTAGTATTAGATAAACTTGGATTTTTTTCTGCACAATATTACCTTCACTTCAAATCAAAACTCCAAACCTACAACCTGATTTTGGACAATATTACCCAGAAGGATTCCTACTACCAAAGATTCTTATTTCCAAGCAACACAGCAAATGCTCTGGCAAACTAACAACATAAACCTGAAAACACCATCCAAATGCTCTGGCAAGCCAACAACATAAACCTGAAAACACCATCCAAATGCTCTGGCAAGCCAACAACATAAACCTGAAAACACCATCCAAATGCTCTGGCAAACTAACAACATAAACCTGAAAACACCATCCAAATGCTCTGGCAAACTAACAACATAAACCTGAAAACACCATCCAAATGCTCTGGCAAACTAACAACATAAACCTGAAAACACCATCCAAATGCTCTGGCAAGCCAACAACATAAACCTGAAAACACCATCCAAATGCTCTGGCAAACTAACAACATAAACCTGAAAACACCATCCAAATGCTCTGGCAAACTAACAACATAAACCTGAAAACACCATCCAACCTGGAACTGAGTGAGTATTGTTAGTCTGAAGCTACTTTTAAAGCCAAGAAGAAAAAGACATTACAGTGATATATTTGACTTGATAAGGACTGAATGCTAAGTTAAGGCTGCCGAGCTTGACAGGACAGAACATATCCGACTGCAACTTCAATTAGCACTGAGGCGTGAAGTGAGAGGTGTAAAAACCAACCAATGGCAGGAGAGTTTCACAGCCGCCCCCACCCAAATGCAGAGGCCTTTGAAGCCCCCTCCCTCTGTTCAGAGGTCATTACAATACAGGCGAGGGCACTAGAACAGTCTGCAGCACCCTGTCTCACCCTACTAGAAT
Source organism: Oncorhynchus clarkii lewisi (assembly GCF_045791955.1). NCBI lineage: Eukaryota > Metazoa > Chordata > Actinopteri > Salmoniformes > Salmonidae > Oncorhynchus > Oncorhynchus clarkii. Next base: position 38,621,567 of record NC_092171.1, on the reverse strand, counting down.
CTGAAGTCAGATGTCTTCTGTTTGCTGATGATCTGGTGGTTCTGTCCCCAACCAAGGAGGGCCTACAGCAGCACCTAGATCTTCTGCACAGATGCTTTCAGACCTGTGCCCTGACAGTAAATCTCAGTAAGACAAATTGAATGAGTGTACATCCTAGCCCTACCCTGTGCTACTTGAGGGTATTGGAAAAATGGTTTCAGTTTCTTGTTGGGACAGGGGCCTATCAGGAGCAGGGTATAGGTGAGCCTTCCTGGTGTCCCTAGCAACCCTGACCTGGTAACACAACGCTGACACACCAGTAAAAAGTGGCTATTTGTGACCTCACACGAACCCCAGATCTGGGTCAAGGTAAAGGAAATGAAAAAGCTTTTCACTGGTAATTTCAAATATTTGTAGGAAGAAAACGTAAGGTAGCTTTTTGTTTAGTCTGATCCCACAGCCGTGTTTCTGACCATATTTGTCTGTGTGGAATGCCATGAATCTGTGTGTGTGAATGTATGTCTGTGTGTTTGTGTCTGTGCACATTTGTGTGTGATTTATTCCTTCAACCAATTGACATTCCTTTCTCAGGTGCCCAGATTAATGAGTCATCCATTTTACTTGACAAACTTGGCAAAGTCAGCCAGTCCCTGGCAGAGGGCAGGCCACACGATAACTGCTGTCATATGTGTTGTGTCTGTTTCACCCAGACAGACACCCAGACAGACACCCCATACTGCATAGTGAATCCTGATGTTGCTATGGCTCCTGTGGCTCCACAGCAATGTAACGGCCATTGATTTGGCAATAATGACCTTAGAGAGAGAGAGAGAGACCACGAGAGTTTTCAATGATCGAGACATATTTTGACAACATTTTCCCGTAGTAAGAAAATATGAAGACTTTGAAATGGCTTTTTAGATATCTGTGCATAATCACACAAGCCTTTTTTTTATCCTCTCTAGTCATTGGCCGCTTAGGTCAAGTCCTGACGTACCAATGCGGATCTATTTCTCTTAGGCAGCCTGATCCCAGATCTGTTTGTGCTGTCTTGCCATGACCATAGGGTTTGGCCATAAAGCAAAAACATATCTGGGACCAGGTTATCTATGATAACCTTATAGATAACCTCATAGATAACCTGATCCCAGATCTGTTTGTGCTGTCTTGCCATGACCACAGGAGTTGTAAATACAAACTCTCGCCCACTGGTCTGTTTGTGGCTGGTTGAGCGTGCATATTATCCTAATAAATTACTTCAGGGCTGAGAATCAATCCACCAGTTTCTCTCGTCAGAAGGCTAGAGAAAAACACCAGCTTTGTTCTTCAACGATACGCTTTCTGACTATTGAGACCCAGCAAGATGGGTTCCTGCCTTCCCATTGTTTTCTAAAATGCAATTAATGCAATCGCTAATAGGAACAAATCAATGTGGAAAAAGTATTGGCTGGCCCTAGTCTTTCTCCCATTGGCTGACTGGCTGGCCCTAGTCTTTCTCCCATTGGCTGACTGGCTGGCCCTAGGCTTTCTCCCACTGGCTGACTGGCTGGCCCTAGTCTTTCTCCTATTGGCTGACTGGCTGGCCCTAGGCTTTCTCCCACTGGCTGACTGGCTGGCCCTAGTCTTTCTCCCATTGGCTGACTGGCTGGCCCTAGTCTTTCTCCCACTGGCTGACTGGCTGGCCCTAGTCTTTCTTCCATTGGCTGACTGGCTGGCCCTAGTCTTTCTCCCACTGGCTGACTGGCTTACTGCCTGACTGACTGGCCCTAGTATTTCTCCCACTGGCTGACTGGCTTACTGCCTGACTGGCTGGCCCTAGTCTTTCTCCCACTGGCTGACTGGCTGGCCCTAGTCTTTCTCCCATTGGCTGACTGGCTGGCCCTAGTCTTTCTCCCACTGGCTGACTGGCTTACTGCCTGACTGACTGGCCCTAGTCTTTCTCCCAGTGGCTGACTGGCTGGCCCTAGTCTTTCTCCCACTGGCTGACTGGCTTACTGCCTGACTGACTGGCCCTAGTCTTTCTCCCAGTGGCTGACTGGCTGGCCCTAGTCTTTCTCCCACTGGCTGACTGACTTACTGCCTGACTGGCTGGCCCTAGTCTTTCTCCCATTGGCTGACTGGCTGGCCCTAGTCTTTCTCCCATTGGCTGACTGGCTGGCCCTAGTCTTTCTCCCACTGGCTGACTGGCTGGCTCTAGTCTTTCTCCCACTGGCTGACTGGACTGCCCTAGTCTTTCTCCCACTGGCTGACTGGCTTACTGCCTGACTGGCTGGCCCTAGTCTTTCTCCCACTGTGCCTGGCTTACTGCCTGACTGGCTGGCTGATTGGATGACTGGCTGAGTGACTGGCTGTGTGACTGGCTGGCTGACTGGCTCCCTAGCTGGGTGACTATTTGTCAGACTGGCTGACTGTTTGGCTGACTGGTTGGCTGGCTGGCTGACTGGCATGACACACCAATAGAGTAACTCCCTTTTCCGTTAAATAAACATTGTGTGTCGCCGGGCGGGTTTTTCCTTCCCGATCGCTCCGTTTATGGAATCAGAGACTTTAAAGAAGTCAGCCATGTTCTTTCATGTGTGCTGCCTCTCTGTTTGTGCTTGAGGATATTGAGGTGCTCTGCAGAGAGAGGGAGAGAGGGAGGAAGAGAGGAGAAGAGAGGAATAATATTCTGATGAGGGAATATTTTCTGTTTAGTGGTGTTGGCTTTCTTGTTTACCTGTCTGGTGGCAAGGTGAGCTGGTGGATTGTACAGTGTATTCAGTATTCAGCCCCCTTCCGTTTGTCCACATTTTGTTATTTGTTATTGTAAAATTGATTACATTTTTTTCCCCATCAATCTACACACAATACCACATAATGACAAAGCAAAAACAGGTTTGCAAATGTATTTTTTTTTAAATCCAGAAAAACCTTATTTACATTAGTATTCAGACCCTTTGCTATGAGACTGGAAATTGAGCTCAGGTGCATCCTGTTTCCATTTATCATCCTTGGGATGTTTCTACAACTTGATTGGAGTTTACCTGTGCTAGATTCAATTGATTGGACATGATTTGGAAAGGCACACACCTGTCTATATAAGGTCCCAGACTTGACAGTGTATGTCAGAGCAAAAATAACCTGATCCCAGATCTGTTTGTGCTGTCTTGCCATGACCACAGGAGTTGTAAATACAAACTCTCGCCCACTGGTCTGTTTGTGGCTGGTTGAGCGTGCATATTATCCTAATAAATTACTTCAGGGCTGAGAATCAATCCACCAGTTTCTCTCGTCAGAAGGCTAGAGAAAAACACCAGCTTTGTTCTTCAACGATACACTTTCTGACTATTGAGACCCAGCAAGATGGGTTCCTGCCTTCCCATTGTTTTCTAAAATGCAATTAATGCAGTCGCTAATAGGAACAAATCAATGTGGAAAAAGTATTGGCTGGCCCTAGTCTTTCTCCCAAAGGCTGACTGGCTGGCCCTAGTCTTTCTCCCATTGGCTGACTGGCTGATCCTATGCTTTCTCCCACTGGCTGACTGGCTGGCCCTAGTCTTTTTCCTATTGGCTGACTTGCTGGCCCTAGGCTTTCTCCCACTGGCTGACTGGCTGGCCCTAGTCTTTCTCCCATTGGCTGACTGGCTGGCCCTAGTCTTTCTCCCACTGGCTGACTGGCTGGCCCTAGTCTTTCTTCCATTGGCTGACTGGCTTACTGCCTGACTGACTGGCCCTAGTATTTCTCCCACTGGCTGACTGGCTTACTGCCTGACTGGCTGGCCCTAGTCTTTATCCCATTGGCTGAATGGCTGGCCCTAGTCTTTCTCTCATTGGCTGACTGGCTGGCCCTAGTCTTTCTCCCATTGGCTGACTGACTGGTCCTAGTCAATCTCCAACTGGCTGACTGGCTGGCACTAGTCTTTCTCCCACTGGCTGACTGGCTTGCCCTAGTCTTTCTCCCACTGGCTGACTGGCTGGCCCTAGTCTTTCTCCCACTGGCTGACTGGCTGGCCCTAGTCTTTCTCCCATTGGCTGACTGGCTGGCCCTAGTCTTTCTCCCACTGGCTGACTGGCTGGCCCTAGTCTTTCTCCCACTGGCTGACTGGCTTACTGCCTGACTGGCTGGTCCTAGTCTTTCTCCCATTGGCTGACTGACTGGTCCTAGTCTTTCTCCCAATGGCTGACTGGCTGGCCCTAGTCTTTCTCCCACTGGCTGACTGGCTTACTGCCTGACTGACTGGCCCTAGTCTTTTTCCCACTGGCTGACTGGCTTACTGCCTGACTGGCTGGTCCTAGTCTTTCTCCCATTGGCTGACTGACTGGTCCTAGTCTTTCTCCCACTGGCTGACTGGCTTGCCCTAGTCTTTCTCCCACTGGCTGACTGGCTTACTGCCTGACTGGCTGGCCCTAGTCTTTCTCCCACTGGCTGACTGGCTGGTCCTAGTCTTTCTCCCACTGGCTGACTGGCTGGCCCTAGTCTTTCTCCCATTGGCTGACTGGCTGGCCCTAGTCTTTCTCCCATTGGCTGACTGGCTGGCCCTAGTCTTTCTTCCACTGGCTGACTGGCTTACTGCCTGACTGACTGGCCCTAGTCTTTCTCCCACTTGCTGACTGGCTTACTGCCTGACTGGCTGGCCCTAGTCTTTCTCCCATTGGATGACTGGCTGGCCCTAGTCTTTCTCCCATTGGCTGACTGGCTGGCCCTAGTCTTTCTCCCATTGGCTGACTGGCTGGCCATTGTCTTTCTCCCACTGGCTGACTGGCTGGCCCTAGTCTTTCTCCCACTGGCTGACTGGCTGGCCCTAGTCTTTCTCCCACTGGCTGACTGGCTGGCCCTAGTCTTTCTCCCTCTGGCTGACTGGCTTACTGCCTGACTGACTGGCCCTAGTCTTTCTCCCAGTGGCTGACTGGCTGGCCCTAGTCTTTCTCCCACTGGCCGACTGGCTTACTGCCTGACTGACTGGCCCTAGTCTTTCTCCCAGTGGCTGACTGGCTGGCCCTAGTCTTTCTCCCACTGGCTGACTGACTTACTGCCTGACTGGCTGGCCCTAGTCTTTCTCCCATTGGCTGACTGGCTGGCCCTAGTCTTTCTCCCATTGGCTGACTGGCTGGCCCTAGTCTTTCTCCCACTGGCTGACTGGCTGGCTCTAGTCTTTCTCCCACTGGCTGACTGGACTGCCCTAGTCTTTCTCCCACTGGCTGACTGGCTTACTGCCTGACTGGCTGGCCCTAGTCTTTCTCCCACTGTGCCTGGCTTACTGCCTGACTGGCTGGCTGATTGGATGACTGGCTGAGTGACTGGCTGTGTGACTGGCTTGCTGGCTGGCTAACTGACTGGCTGGCTGGCTGACTGGCTCCCTAGCTGGGTGACTATTTGTCAGACTGGCTGACTGTTTGGCTGACTGGTTGGCTGGCTGGCCCTAGTCTTTCTCCCTCTGGCTGACTGGCTTACTGCCTGACTGACTGGCCCTAGTCTTTCTCCCAGTGGCTGACTGGCTGGCCCTAGTCTTTCTCCCACTGGCCGACTGGCTTACTGCCTGACTGACTGGCCCTAGTCTTTCTCCCAGTGGCTGACTGGCTGGCCCTAGTCTTTCTCCCACTGGCTGACTGACTTACTGCCTGACTGGCTGGCCCTAGTCTTTCTCCCATTGGCTGACTGGCTGGCCCTAGTCTTTCTCCCATTGGCTGACTGGCTGGCCCTAGTCTTTCTCCCACTGGCTGACTGGCTGGCTCTAGTCTTTCTCCCACTGGCTGACTGGACTGCCCTAGTCTTTCTCCCACTGGCTGACTGGCTTACTGCCTGACTGGCTGGCCCTAGTCTTTCTCCCACTGTGCCTGGCTTACTGCCTGACTGGCTGGCTGATTGGATGACTGGCTGAGTGACTGGCTGTGTGACTGGCTGGCTGGCTGGCTAACTGACTGGCTGGCTGGCTGACTGGCTCCCTAGCTGGGTGACTATTTGTCAGACTGGCTGACTGTTTGGCTGACTGGTTGGCTGGCTGGCTGACTGGCATGACACACCAATAGAGTAACTCCCTTTTCCGTTAAATAAACATTGTGTGTCGCCGGGCGGGTTTTTCCTTCCCGATCGCTCCGTTTATGGAATCAGAGACTTTAAAGAAGTCAGCCATGTTCTTTCATGTGTGCTGCCTCTCTGTTTGTGCTTGAGGATATTGAGGTGCTCTGCAGAGAGAGGGAGAGAGGGAGGAAGAGAGGAGAAGAGAGGAATAATATTCTGATGAGGGAATATTTTCTGTTTAGTGGTGTTGGCTTTCTTGTTTACCTGTCTGGTGGCAAGGTGAGCTGGTGGATTGTACAGTGTATTCAGTATTCAGCCCCCTTCCGTTTGTCCACATTTTGTTATTTGTTATTGTAAAATTGATTACATTTTTTTCCCCATCAATCTACACACAATACCACATAATGACAAAGCAAAAACAGGTTTGCAAATGTATTTTTTTTTAAATCCAGAAAAACCTTATTTACATTAGTATTCAGACCCTTTGCTATGAGACTGGAAATTGAGCTCAGGTGCATCCTGTTTCCATTGATCATCCTTGGGATGTTTCTACAACTTGATTGGAGTTTACCTGTGCTAGATTCAATTGATTGGACATGATTTGGAAAGGCACACACCTGAGGTCCCAGACTTGACAGTGTATGTCAGAGCAAAAACCAAGAAGGAATTGTCTGTATTGATCTGAGACAGAATTGTGTCGAGGCACAGATCTGGGGAAGGGTACTAAAACATGTCTGCAGCATCGAAGGTCCCCAAGAACAGAGTGGCCTCCATCATTCTTAAATGGAAGAAGTTTGGAACAAACTTCTTCGAGCTGTCCACCTGGCCAAACTGAGCATTCGAGGGAGAAGGGCCTTGGTCAGGGAGGCGACCAAGAACCCGATGGTCACTCTGACAGAGCTCCAGAGTTCCTCTGTGAAGATGGAAGAACCTTCCAGGAGGACGACCATCTCTGCAGCACTAGAGTGGTCAGATGGAAGCCACTCCTCAGTGAAAAGTCAAATGAAAGTCCACTTGGTGTTTGCCTTTAGGTGCCTTTTGCACCTAAAGGACTCTCAGACCTTGAACAACAACAAGAGGAAGAAACCAGGCACCATCCCTATGGTGAAGCATGGTGGTGGCAGCATCATGCTGTGGGGATGTTTTTCAGTGGAATGAACTGGGAGACTAGTCAGGATCAAGGGAAAGATGAGTGGAGAAAATTACAGGGAGATCCTTGGTGAAAACCTGCTCAAGAGCGCTCAGGACCTCTAGGGCGAAGGTACACCTTCCAACAGGACAATGACCCTAAGCACACAGCCAAGGCAACGCAGCAGGAGTGGATTCGGGACAGGTCTCTGAGTGTCCTTGAGTGTCCCAGCCAGAGACCGGTCTTGAACCCTATCGAACATCTCTGGAGAGACCTGAAAATACGCGGGGTACCGACACTCCCCATCCAACCTGACAGAGCTTGAGAGGATCTGCAGAGAAAAATTTGAGAAACTCCCCAAATACAGGTGTGCCAAACTTGTAGCGTCATACCCAAGAAGACCCAAGGCTTTAATCACTGCCTAAGGTGCTTCAACAAAGTAATGAGCAAAGGGTCTGAATATTTAGTGATATTTCAGTTTATTATTTTCTATAAATGTGCAAAAAAATCTAAAAAACTGTTTTTCATTTGTCATCATGGGTTATTGTGTGTAGTTTGATGAGGGAAAAAAAATGAATACATTTTAGAATAAGGCTGTAATGTAACAAAATGTGTAAAAGGTCAAGGGGTCTGAATACTTTCCGAATGCACTGTATAGCAGACAGACTGAAACAAACTATTTTATGAACTTATTTTACGTCTGTGTGTGTGTGTGTGTGTGTGTGTGTGTGTGTGAGAGAATGTTACAACTGATGGATGGCCCAGTGCTTTGATCATTGTCTTCTGTGTCTACACACACACACGCACGCACGCACGCACACACACACGCAAACACACACACACCTTTGTTCTTCCCTATCTGCTCATTTAGACATCTGTCTGGTGGAATCGAAGCCTTAGGTTCTCTGTGTGCTAAGAGCATGACGTTAGGTTACAGTTGCTCTTCATACAGTTTTCTTTCTCTCTCTCTCTCTCTGTCTGCCATGACATTTTGTTCTGTGGTTTTTGAAGCAAGACATTGAAACACTGTCACCACCTTTTAATATTTGTCCATCTCTGACCCCCCTGACGAACTAATGAACTAATGTAATAGAAAACATGTCTCTATGTACGATTTGGGCACAAGACCACGTCTCCCTTGTCTGTTCCCTTATGGAATCACTCAGTTGATTCACTATTGGTCAGAGCATAGTGCTTCAGATACACAGATACTCTAATCAGTAGCTACATCATAGGGATCTGGAGGTGAGATGATTTACAGATCAAATAAATGAACTAATCAGTGTGAACAAGGAGGAGGTACATAGGCTCCATATGAAGGTATCAGCCAGGCAGAGCCTCCATATCAGACATAGGCTGCTGCTATCAAGGCTGGAGGCGTGGCAAGCAGATTAATAGCAAACAGAGAATTTTCTCTCCTCTCTTTTTTTCCTTCCAGCTCTATCACTTGGTTTCTGTGGCTGTGTGTCCCTGCTCTGAAGTCCACAAAGAGAGATGGAGGAGAGAGAGATGGAGGGGAAAAATGTTTTAGAGGAGAAAAAGAGAGTGAGGGAGAGAGAGAGAGATAGAGCTGGGGAGAGAGAAAGAGAGAGAGGGAGAGTGAGAGAGCTAGGGAGAGAGAAAGAGCAATGTAGGAGAGAGGAGAAACAGAGGGGGGAGAGAAAGAGATGGAGGAGAAAGAGAGCACGGAGTGAGAGAGGGAGAGAAAGGTACAGAGAGAGAGAGAGAGAGAGAGAGAGAAAGAGAGAGGTACAGAGAGAGAGAGAGAGATGTACAGAGAGAGAGAGAGAGGTACAGAGAAAGAGAGAGAGAGGTACAGAGATAGAGAGTGAGAGAGAGAGAGAGGTACAGAGATCGAGAGAGAGGTAAGAGAGAGAGAGAGAGGTACAGAGAGAGAGAGAGAGGTACAGAGAGAGAGAGTGAGATGTACAGAGAGAGAGAGAGGTACCGAGAGAGAGAGAGAGAGAGAGAGAGGTACAGAGAGAGAGAGAGAGATGTACAGAGAGAGAGAGAGAGGTACAGAGAAAGAGAGAGAGAGGTACAGAGATAGAGAGTGAGAGAGATAGAGAGGTACAGAGATCGAGAGAGAGGTAAGAGAGAGAGAGAGAGGTACAGAGAGAGAGAGAGAGGTACAGAGAGAGAGAGTGAGATGTACAGAGAGAGAGGAGGTACCGAGAGAGAGAGAGAGAGAGAGAGGTACAGAGAGAGAGAGTGAGATGTACAGAGAGAGAGAGGTACCGAGAGAGAGAGAGAGAGAGAGGTACAGAGAGAGAGAGGTACAGAGAGAGGTACAGAGAGAGAGAGAGAGGTACAGAGAGAGAGAGTGAGATGTACAGAGAGAGAGAGAGGTACAGAGAGAGAGAGAGAGAGAGAGAGAGGTACAGAGAGAGAGAGAGAGAGAGGTACAGAGAGAGAGAGAGAGGTACAGAGAGAGAGAGAGAGATACAAAATAATGGTGTTCCAAAAAAGGTCCAGTAGCCAAGAAAATGAACACAAATTCCATCTAGACACTGTTGCCCTAAAGCACACAAATAAGTATTTCTACCTTCCTTGGACTAAACATCAACACCACTGGTAACTTCCACAAGGCTGTAACGATCTAAGAGTCACGGCAAGAAGGGCCTTCTATGCCAACAAAGGAAATTAAAACTCAACTCATCTTAATTAGGACCTGGCCTAAAAATATTTACAGTAAATCAGTTGACAAATACATTGCCCTCTATAATTGTGAGGTCTGGGGTCCACTCATCACCCAAGAATTCATTCAATCTGACAATCACCAAATTGAGACTGCGTGCAGAATCTCAAAATTGTATTTGTCTAAAACTCAAAACCCCAGATAATGCATTCAAAGCTGATTTAGGACTATACCCGCTAGTTCTCAGTATTCAGAAAAGAGCTGTTAAATTCTACAACCACCTAAAAAGGAAGCGATGCCCACACATTCCACCACAAATCCCTCACCTACTGATGAGATTAACCTGGAGAAGAGTCCCATCAGCCAGCTGGTTATAGGGCTCTCTTCACAAACACAAACAGACCCCACAGAGCCCCAGGACAGCAACACATTTAGAACCAACCAAATGATGAGAAAACCCAAAAACTATTTCACACACTGGAAAGAATCACATTGGAATGTTATTTGGCCCTAAACAGAGAGTCCACAGTGACAGAATACCTGACCACTGTGATTGACCTCAAATTAAGAAAATCCTCGGCTATGTAGACTCAGTGAGCATTGCTTTGCTATTGAGAGAGGCCGCCGTAGGCAGACCTGGCTGTCGAGATAAGACAGGCTATATGCACACGGCCCAGAAAATGAGGTGGAAACTGAGCTGCACTTCCTAACCTCCTGCCAAATATATGACCACATCGGAGACACACATTTCCCAAAGATCACACAGGTCCACAAAGAACATGAAAATAAATAAAACATTGATGAACTCCCATATCTGAGAGGTGAAATACTGTGACATCACAGCAGCAAGATTTGTGGCCCGTTGCCATGAGAAAAGGGCAACCAGTGAAGAACAAACAACATTGTAAATACAACCTATATTTATCTGCTTATTTATTTTCCCTTTCATACTTCAACTACTTTCACATTGTTACAACACTGTACATAGCCAATAATATAACTTTTGAAATGTCTAGAGAGACAGAGAGAGAGATGTTGTTTATCAGAACTGGTTTTATGTGTAGTAATGACTGCCTGTCCTTATCAGCAGGCGGTGGTGTCTAGACAGGGGACTGGTTCAGGCTGTGGTGTCTAGACAGGGGAGTGGTTCAGGCTGTGGTGTCCAGACAGGGGAATGATTCAGGCTGTGGTGTCCAGACAAAGGAATGGTTCAGGCTGTGGTGTCCAGACAGAGGAATGATTCAGGCTGTGGTGTCTAGAGAGAGGAATGATTCAGGCTGTGGTGTCTAGACAGGGGAATGATTCAGGCTGTGGTGTCTAGACAGAGGAATGACTCAGGCTGTGGTGTCCAGACAGAGGAATGGTTCAGGCTGTGGTGTCCAGACAGAGGAATGATTCAGGCTGTGGTGTCCAGACAGAGGAATGATTCAGGCTGTGGTCTCCAGACAGAGGAATGATTCAGTCTGTGGTGTCCAGACAGAGGAATGATTCAGGCTGTGGTGTCTAGACAGAGGAATGATTCAGGCTGTGGTGTCCAGACTGAGGAATGGTTCAGGCACCTGATTGATACCTCATCCTGTGTGTGTGTCGGTGTGTTCGTACTCTCTATAGCCCTTCTCCCTCCTATCTGAAGGAGCTTTGAGTGACATGGACACTGAGTTACCGGAGCTTCTGTTTGTCTGCCACGGTTGTCTATCAAATATTCTACACCAGGATAGTCTGACATGTTCTTGCGTCATTACAATTTAAACAGACAGCTGTGACCATTTTCCTCCTCTTGTTCTGTATGTTACATTAACAATGCTACTGCTGTTATTATGACACCGTTAAAGATAACCCACCCTATGTCCATGACAGAGTCAAGAAGATATGTAACTACGATGTTCATTTTCCCCAGAGGCCTACGTTAGCTCTCTGACTCTGACACCTGGGCAAGCTGTTTACAGTAATTCAACTAAGATGATACCTCAACACGGTATAGTTACATCTCTACAAGGCAATGATGTCATTAAGGTACAGGTGTCATGTTTGGTTTAATTATCCCCCATAAGGGCAGTGGACCAGGGTTGTATTCATATTAGGCACCATATTAGGCACCAAACAAACATAAAATGGACCGAAACAGGGTGAATTGTCCAATAAGAAATGCTTGTTTTATGCTTTCCGTTGCAGAGCATTTTGTTACGGTTTGCTCCAATGAATAGGACCCAGGTGTTTAGGTCAGGTCATTGTTCTGTTTCATTCTGTTGAGGAATACGTGTTTAGTCAATTAGATTGGTGGTACAACTGCTTAGTAAACTCTTTTTGAACAAGGCTGCTAAGATCAATTATGAACCGGCTAGGCCCAGTCACTCGCTGTAGGATGTTGAGTCCTCCGGTTGGGTCGTAAACTGTAGACGTTTCGATAGGTCAGCAGAGGAATAGAAAAATAAACAATACATAACATATTATATATAATAACTGTGTTATGGGACAGAGGACTGGCAAATGAATAACTGTTAGCGTCCATATCTTGTCTTATTGGGGTTAGTATAATAGTTTGTTGATCACAGGCATTATGTATTTTATGATTTTGTACACAATGATTTGTAATATGGCCTCATCATTGTGGGATGTGCGCACATATTCTCTGTTATTGTTTATTGATGAATACACAACACATTTACATCAGGGTCATTTCAATAATCACAAAGTCTGTTTGGAACACCTTTCAGCTTGATCTGTTGAATCAAGAAAAATCTTGACATTATACATGGATTAGGCTAATAAGAATAGGCTAGTTGTCTTCACAGTCTTTGTCTTCATGTTTTTCAGAGTTGCAAAGAAAAAGCCATATCTCAGACTGGCCAATAAAAATAAAAGATTAAGATGGGAAAAAGAACACAGACACTGGACAGAGGAACTTTGCCTAGAAGGCCAGTATGCACTGTTGACGTTGAGACTGGTGTTTTGCGGGTACTATTTAATGAAGTTGCCAGTTGAGGACTTGTGAGGCGTCTGTTTCTCAAACTAGACACTGCAATGTACTTGTCCTCTTGCTCAGTTGTGCCAGTTGTGCACCGGGGCCTCCCACTCCGCTTTCTATTCTGGTTAGAGCCCGTTTGCACTGTTCTGTGAAGGGAGGATGTACACAGCGTTGTACCAGAACTTCAGTTTCTTGGCAATTTCTCACATGGAATAGCCTTCATTTCTCAGAACAAGAATAGACTGACGAGCTTCAGAAGAAAATTATTTGTTTCTGGCCATTTTGAGCCTGTAATCAATCAAATGCTGATGCTCCAGATACTCGACTAGTCTAAAGAAGGACAGTTTTATTGCTTCTTTAATCAGACAACAGTTTTCAACTGTGCTAACATAATTGTAAAATGTTTCACATGTATCCAAAGCCTAGAATCTTGCTAATCCAACTGCGTTGTCAGATTTAATAGTCTGATGGCTTTGAGATAGAAGCTGTTTTGCAGTCTCTCAGTCCCAGCTTTGATGCACCTGTACTGACCTCAACTTCTGGATGATAGCGGGCTGAACCGGCAGTGGCTCGGGTGGTTGATGTTCTTGATGATCTTTTTGGCCTTCCTATGGCATCGGGCGCTGTAGGTGTCCAGGAGGGCAGGAAGTTTGTCCCCGGTAATGTGTTGTGCAGGCCGCACCACCCTCTGGAGTGACCCGCCAGGAAGTCCAGGACCCAGTTACACAGGGCGGGGTTCAGACCCAGGGCCTCGAGTTTGATGATGAACTTGGAGGGTACTATGGTGTTGGATGCTGAGCTTTAGTCAATGAACAGCATTCTTACATAGGTATGTCTCTTGTCCCGATGGGACAGGGCAGTGTGGAGTGCGGTTGCATCGTCTGTGGATCTATTGGGGCGGTAAGTAAATTGAAGTGGGTCATGGGGGGCAGGTAAGGTGGAGGTGATATGAACCTTGACTAGTCTCTCAAAGCACTTCATGATGACAGAAGTGAGTGCTACGGGGCGATAATCATTTAGTTCAATGACCTTTGTTTTCTTAGGTACAGGAACAATGGTGGCCATCTTGAAGCATGTGGGGACAACAGACTGGGATAGGGAGAGATTAAATATGTCTGTAAACACACCAGCCAGCTGGTCTGCACCTGTTCTGAGCACATGTGTGTGTGTTTGTTCGTGTTCGTGTTTGTTTGTTAGCAGGGGGCGTTTGGTTTCCCTCAGAATCACTTATAATCACTTGGTGGTGGTGATGATGGTGGTGATGATGACGATGATGGTGATGATGGTTATGGTGGTTATGATGGGGATGATGATGATGTTGATGGTGATGATGATGATGATGATGATGATGATGGAGATGATGATGAAGAAGATGGTGATGATGGTGATGATGGTTATGGTGGTTATGATGGGGATGATGATGATGTTGATGGTGTTGATGGTGATGATGATGATGTTGATGATGTTGATGGTGATGGTGGTGATGATGATGATAGTGATGATGATAGTGATGATGATAGTGATGATGATTATGGTGATGATGGTTATGGTGATGATGCTGGTGATGATGGTGATGATGATGGTGATGATGATGGTGGTGATGATGGTTATGGTGATGATGCTGGTGATGATGATGGGGATGGTGGTGATGGTGATGATGATGATGATGGTGATGATGATGATGATGATGATGGTGATGATGATAGTGATGATGATGGTGATGATGATGGTGATGATGATAGTGATGATGATGGTGATGATGATGATGATGATGATGATGATGATGGTGATGATGATAGTGATGATGATGATGGTGGTGATGATAGTGATGATGATAGTGATGATGATGATGATGGTGATGATGATATTGATGATGATGATGGTGGTGATGATAGTGATGATGGTTATGATAATGATAGTGATGATGATGGTGATGATGATGGTGATGATGATAGTGATGATGATGATAGTGATGATGATGATGATGATGATGATGGTGATGATGATAGTGATGATGATGATGGTGGTGATGATAGTGATGATGATAGTGATGATGATGATGATGTTGATGATGATAGTGATGATGATGATGGTGGTGATGATAGTGATGATGGTTATGATAATGATAGTGATGATGATGGTGGTGATGATGGTGATGATGGTGATGATGATGATGATAGTGATGATGATGGTGATGATGATAGTGATGATGATAGTGATGATGATGGTGATGATGGTTATGATGATGATAGTGATGATGATGGTGATGATGATGATAGTGATGATGATGGTGATGATGATAGTGATGATGATAGTGATGATGATGGTGATGATGGTGATGATAGTGATAGTGATGATGGTGATGATGATGATGGGGGGGGTGGATGACGGTACAGTAACCAGGGTTATATGTGCCTATAGAAAAACCCGTTCCCATTGCACACACACAAACACACACACACAAACACACACACACACATACGTCAATGAATATAAATGGAACCATAAGGGTCAAACTCCCCTGAGCCCTATAGCCTGACGGCAGAGAACACATGTCAATGACGGAATGAACACTCCCGTAGCGCGCGCACACACACACACACACACACACACACACACACACACACACACACACACACACACACACAAACAGAAACACAACCACACAAACGCTCCCTTGAAAAAAAAAGGACCGGGGAGAAAAAAGAACATGCTTGAGGGAGGAGAGGAGCCCAGATCTAAGAAGGATTAAACTGAGATTCTTTATGACGCGATTCTATAAACCCTGAGGGATGGGAGATTAGACAGAGACAGAGAGGGATAGAGAAGAGAATGTGAAAAACAGCAATAAAAGAGTGAAAGAAAGACTAGAAAAAGTGTGAGAGAGAGAGAGAGAGAGAGAGAGAGAGGAGTGCAAGAGACAGAGAGAGAGAGAGAGAGAGAGAGGGGAGTGAGAGAGGAGTGCAAGAGAGAGATGAAGTGCGAGAGAGAGATGGAGTGCGAGAGAGAGATGGAGTGCGAGAGAGAGAGAGAGATGGAGTGTGAGAGACAGAGACAGAGAGAGAGGAGAGGAGTGCGAGAGGAGTGCAAGAGAGAGATGAGAGAGAGAGAGTTTGAGTTTTAAATACTCTTTATTGGGTCTGGGGGCCCACCACACAATAAATACTCATACAAAACCACAGTTACACATCAATTAAAAACACAACTCCAATTCCTCCTCCACAGTAACAAAACACAACAGCCTCTGAATACCCCATATACTCAAAAACAGATCAATATTATTGACAAGTTTATAATAAGCAAACTCAACCCTTAGTCTCGCTGCCAACATTCCCTCCAGCATTCCCACCACATCCACAGACCCCTGTCCCCGAATGCTGTTCTTTCGGGTCTTCCATATCGCTAATTTTGCTGCCCCTAACACAAAATTAAGCAACACAACTACACCCTTTTGACTGAACCTGTACTTTGGCCCAAATATATACAGTTGGGAAGAGAAAACCTCTCCCAACGTTGAGAACCAATCAGTGATCAGATCAATCATCCCAACCAACCTGGGACACAGTAAAAACAGATGTGCCAGAGATTCATCTTCAGCACAGAATGGACACCCCTCCCCAACAGTAGGGTCCAGGTGTACCAGATGCATGTTGGTGGCTATAGCTCCATGTATTATCCTCCATTGGAGGTCAGCTGTCCTCTTATCAATAGGCAGTTTATACAATGATCGCCAACAGCCTTTTGGAGAAGCACCTGGACCAAGCACATCCGCCCACCTCGTCGATTTTACCCCTTCCAGGGAAGAGGCATGGGACACCTTCACACATGTTCTGTACATAGCCTTCTTTCCCACCTCGTTGAACTCCCCCAGCTCCGGGGTATCGAAGGAAAGCAGCATCCCCGCGTCCTCCTCAAATGCCCCCATCGCAGCACTAACAATCAGTGCAGGGAACACATAATCCAGACCCTCCTTCCACCGATCAGAATTGGAAATGTCAGTCACATACTGCAGATGAAGCACTGGCAAGGAGTCGCAGACCTCATCGACGACCTTCCTCAGTAGGCGAGATGATCGGATCCCCGCTCTTTCTCTCAGCTCCTCCAATCTGCTCCTGCTCCGCATCAGATGACCCAGCTTGGTACACCCCACGCCTAATAGGCATGAACGTAGGCTAGCTGAAACCAGAACACGGGACTGGATGGCAGTGTTATGAAAAAGAGGCTCTTCAAAAAGCCACATCCCTGGTGGCGTGCCGGTCTTACGGGACTTGACAAAGACTCTCCAAGCCTGCATAACAGACTCATAAAATGGAGTCAGGCCAGTCAAATCACCCCCCTCCAGCTTTAAGAGGAAAATATGTTTGTCTAAGCCCAAACAGCCCGCTCTCCTCATCAATATGTAGGCTGTTTCGACCCAGCTAGAACAGTCTCTGTACAACAATCTCTGAACTGCTTGGAGCCGGAAAGCCGTGATCCTAGAGGAAATGTCCACCAGGCCTTGCCCACCCTCGTGCAGTGGCAGATACAGGGCTGCAGCTTTGATCCAGTGTTGTCCAGACCAGAAGAAATTGACAAGGGTCCTCTGAAGCTCTTGTATCAGACCCTTTGGTGGCTGTAAAATCATTAGTCTGTGCCACAGGGTAGAAGCAGCAAGATTATTAGCTACCAGGACCCGTCCCCTATAGGACAGCTGGGGCAACACCCATTTCCACCTTGACAGTCTGGCACACACTTTCTCCACTACACCCTCCCAGTTATTTTTCTGAAAGACATCGGAGCCTAGAGCCTCCCAAAGTCTTCATTCCATCTCTGCCCCACTGAAGCCCCCCTGGTAACCGTGGAGCGGACCCCATCTGAAGCTGACCTGCCCACAGCGCTTCACTCTTTCCCCAATTGACTCTAGCTGAGGAGGCCCCCTCATACACCTTTAAAGTGTTTGAGAGAACCTTAACATCCTCACCCCCTGTAATAAAAACGATCACGTCATCTGCATACGCAGACAGTGCTATCGTGGGACCCTTCATTACACCTGGCACAGAGAAACCAGTAAGCTTCGCTCTTAAAAAACAAAGCATTGGTTCAATCGCCAGACTATATAACTGCCCTGAAATTGGGCATCCCTGCCTGATGCCCCTTTCGACAGGGATGGGGCAACTCAAACCACCACCAACCTTCACCATACACGAGGCTCCAGCATACAGTAAATTCACCCAAGACAGAAAAACATCCCCAAACCCAAAGGCTTTCATTGTTTTAAACAAGTACTGGTGGTCCACACGATCAAAAGCCTTCTCCTGATCCAACGAAAGTAAACCCACATTTACAGCAGACAGTTTACAAATGTCTAAAACATCTCTTATCAGAAACAAGTTGTCAACAATAGAGCGATCAGGTACACAGTAGGACTGGTCCTTGTGGATCAACAATCCCAGATAGTCTTTCAACCTGTTTGAGAGACATTTAGAAACAATTTTGTATTCTGCGCACAGCAAGGCAACAGGTCTCCAATTTTTTATGAGAGCCAAATCCCCCTTTTTTGGCAACAGTGAAAGCACCGCACGTTGACAGGATACAGGAAGAGAACCCTCATGAAAAGATTCACACACCACTTCATAAAAATCCTCCCCAATAGACCCCCAAAAGTGCTTGTAAAACTCAGATGGTAAACCATCGATGCCAGGGGCTCGGCCTGTTGAGAGCTGCATAACTGCTGTGGACAGCTCTTGCAGTGTAATATCAGCGTCCAATGCGACTCTCTGCTCAGGTCCCAATTGAGGAAGACCGTGTAACAACTGTTCAGTACATAAAGAGTCACAATCCTCCGCCTTATAAAGGGATGAGTAAAAATCCACGGCATGTTGACGCATTTCAATATCATTCGTGGTCACCTTCCCATCAGGGAGACGAAGGCAGACCATCTGTTTGCGTTGAAATTTCGACTGTCCTAGGTTGAAAAAAAAAGCGCTAGGAGCATCCATATCCTTGAGGGAAGCGAAACGAGACCTAATCAAGGCACCCTTCACTCTTTCATGCAGAAACGACCTCAGTTCATGTCTCTTGTCCTGTAAGTTCATGACTAGTCCAGGGTCGTTCTGAGTGAGCAGCTTCAATTCAGTAGATTTGATGTCCTGTTCAAGGGCCTTGATAGTCTCTTTAACCTCAATTTGAGACAGAGCAGTATACTGTTGACAAAAAACTCGTATTTGGGCCTTCCCAACCTCCCACCATTGTCTCAAGGACTCAAAATTCCCTTTTATACCCCTCCATTTTTCCCAAAACAACAAAAACCTGTCACAAAACATGACATCATGTAACAATTTAACATTAAAATACCAGTAAGGCGATGACCGTCGTGGACAGGACAAGTGAATATCAACAGTAACAATATGATGATCAGAGAAACCCACAGGAGTAATGGCACACTTTCCAACCCTACTACAGTAGTGATCAGATACATACAACCTGTCTAACCTTGCTGCACTGACACGACCTTCATTCATTTTTAGCCATGTGTACTGCCTAACTTTTGCATTCCTTACTCTCCACACATCAGAAAGCTCAAACTCAGTTAATAGGCCAGACAGGCAAGTGGCTGACCGCAGGTGAGGTTCTTCAGCGGTGCGATCAACAGTAAAATCCACTGTACAGTTCCAGTCACCCCCTAAAACCATACACCCCTCTTGGTCACACTGTCTTAAGGTTTCCTTTATTTGATCAAATATAGCAATACGCTCTGTACCCTCATTCGGAGCATAAACATTCAAAAAAACAAACAGAAACCCCATAACATCCACCTTGACCAATAAAACCCGACCCTTGACAATCTCTGTTGTAGATACCACAGTCACCCCTAAGCCTGAGGAAAACAAGATGGCCACCCCAGCACTGAAATTAGTACCATGACTGAGTACATGCTGCCCCTCCCACCACATACCCCAGTCAACCTCATTTTCCTCATCACTATGTGTCTCCTGTAGGAAAACTACATTAAGCCTTTTCTGTTTTATTACTTCTAGTACCCAAGCCCTCTTATTCCTGTCCCTTCCCCCATTAATATTGAGAGAACCTACCCTTAGTACCTCCATATAGAAAAGAGAAAAGAAAAGCAGAAGAAACCACAGAGAAACCAACGAGAAAAAAGACACCCTATGAAGCATGATCATCATCATTATTTTTCTTTCTTCTCTTAACCTGAACACGTTTCCCACCACCTTTTGCTGCTGCAACAGCAGTAATAAATTTCCTCAAGCGAAACCGCTTCTTCTCACTCAATTGGTCTAACCCCACCGTCTTCTGTAACATCACAGCTGACCTCACAAACTTATCAACATCAAAATAATCTGCCAATTTGACAGATTTCCCAAAAGTCTGATCCAGAAACTCATTTACCTCCTCTAGATCATAAACTGAGTCCTCACCAGCAGCTGTCATATCTAAAGAGATATCCATATCATTCTCCTGATCTTCAGCTGAGACCACAGACAACTGACTCCCCTCTACCACATCCCTTTCAACACTCCCCACTTGCACCTCATCACTCGTACCAGGCATCTCCTCCACTACCTGGGAGACTAGCCCCACCTGAACATCACTACTCATAGTAGTCATCTTCTCCACTAACTGGGAGCCTAGCTCCACATGAACCCCAGCACTCGTAGTGGGCATCTCCTCTACTGCCTTGGAGCTTAGCTCCACATGAAAACCCTCATGTACCTCATTACTCGTAGTGAGCATCTCTTCCACTACCTGGGAGCCTAGCTCTACATGAACCCCAGCACTCGTAGTGGGCATCTCCTCCACTACCTGGGAGCCTAGCTCCACATGAAACCCCTCCTGAACCTCATTACTCGTAGTGGGCATCTCCTCCACTACCTGGGAGCCTAGCTCCACATGAAACCCCTCCTGTACC